>NC_056522.1:321980678-322053295 GCF_019175285.1 Sceloporus undulatus | reverse complement strand
AAAAGATTGTATGTACAGCACTGTGTAAACTGATCTCGATGCCATTATTGGGTCAGAATCCAGAGTAGATGCCTCCAGAGCTTCCGTGGACTCTATTGTACTGGATCATTTTGAGTCTGTAAGTACCGAGGATGTGGACAAGATCCTTAGAAGCGTTAGGAAGACAACCTGCTCACTCGATCCCTGTCCCTCATGGCTAGCGGCTCAGGGAGGAGTAGGTGTAATTACCTTATTACACCAAATTATTAATACATCATCCAGGGATGGGCAATTTCCAACCAGCCTGAAATTGGCCACAGTAAGACCGCTGATTAAAAAGCCCTCCCTTGACCCCCTGATGCATAGTAATTATCGGCCCATTTCGCTATTGCCATTTTTAGGGAAGGTGATCGAGAAAGCGGTGGCACTCCAGCTTCAATCGATCTTGGATGATACGGATTATCTAGACCCATTTCAAACTGGGTTCCGGGCGGGCTATGGAGTTGAGACAGCCCTGGTCGCCCTGGTCAATGATCTCCGTCTGGGCATAGACAGGGGTAGCGTGTCCCTGTTGGTGCTCTTGGACATCTCAGCGGCTTTTGATACCATTGACCATGGTATCCTTCTGGAGCGCCTGAGAGAGTTAGGAATTGGGGGCACTGCGCTCCAGTGGTTCCGATCCTACCTCTCAGGAAGGTTCCAGATGGTGCAGCTGGGAGACGTGTGTTCTGATAAGAGGGCACTTACATCTGGTGTCCCTCAGGGAGCCATTCTGTCTCCCATGCTATTTAACATTTACATGAAACCGTTGGGAGAGATCATCCGGAGGCACGGGGCGCGGTGTTATCAGTACGCTGATGACACCCAAATAGTCTTCTCTGTGTCTCCGACCGATGCAGTGACCAGGGATGGCACCTCTCCTCTAGACGCCTGTCTGGAGTCAGTAATGGGATGGATGAGGGAAAACAGACTCAGGCTGAATCCAAAGAAAACGGAAGTACTTGTGATAGGTTCCCCAGGTCTAGGTTTGGAGATTTGTCCACCTGTCCTTGACGGGGTCACGCTTCCCCTGAAGGACTCTGTTCGCAGTCTGGGGGTGCTCCTGGACTAGTCGCTTCACCTTACATCTCAGGTGGATGCGACGGTCAGGAGTACCTGTTATCAGCTTCGGTTGATACGCCAGCTGCGACCCTACCTGGGCCGGGGGGACCTTGAAACTGTAGTACACGCTCTGGTAACCTCTCGTTTGGATTTCTGTAATGCGCTCTACATGGGGCAACCCTTCTACCATACACGGAAGCTTCAGTTGGTCCAGAACATGGCAGCAAGGCTGGTCACTGGATCTTCCAGGGCTAGCCATATAACACCAGTACTTGAAGATCTTCATTGGCTGCCCATTTGCTTCCGGGCACAATACAAGGTGTTGGTTGTTACCTATAAAGCCCTAAATGGCTTGGGCCCAGGGTACTTAGAGGACCGCCTCTCTCCATATAATCCGCCCCGCACTCTCAGATCTGGGGATAAACATCTCTTAAAGGTTCCAGATGCAAGACGATCTGTCACCTCGCAAAGGGCCTTCTCAATTGCGGCCCCTAAACTCTGGAACTCAATCCCCAACGACCTCTGCTCGACCCCCTCCCTAGACCAATTTTAAAAAGGGCTGAAAACATATTTGTTCAAACAGGCTTACCCCCAATAGCCCTATTATGTTCCCCTCCCCCCATTGTTAGCTTGGAAGTGTTATTATGTATTGCTGTTGTTTTTATGCTGATATTGTAATGTTTTTATTGTATTTTTATCTGTCATTGGGATGATAAATCCCACTATTGTATGCCGCCTTGATCCCTGGAAAGGCGGGATAGAAATAAAATTTTTATTATTTTTTTTATTATTACAGCACTTCATAAATAAAGGATAATAATAATAATAATAATAATAATAATAATAATAATAATAATAATAATAATAATAATAATAATGGTGCTACAAGATCTCTCTACAATATATGAGCCTGTTGGAACTTTAAAAAAAAAAAAGTTGGTAAAGCTGCTTTGGTGTTCCCAATCTGGGAAAGGTGTGAGATCAAAATGATGATGAATGAGATGATGGATGATGAGGATGATGATGAGGAGGAGATGATGATGATGATGATGATAGAATCATAGAGTTGGAAGAGACCAGCAAGGGCCATCCAATCTAATTCCACCGCCAGCGCAGGAAATCTAAATGAAAGCATCACCAACAGATGACTATCCAGCCTCTGTTTAAAGACCTCTAAGGAAGGAGACTTCACTACATTCAGTGATGATGAGGGAATGATGATGATGATGATGATGATGATGATGATGGCTCTTGGTTTCTTCCATTTCTGAATCTCTCATCTTTGGCCTGGGCTTTGCAGCATTTGCTTAGAGCAAGGATAGAAATCATGTGTTCCTTCAGCTGGTATTGGACTGCAAATTCCAATAGCCCTAACCAGCAAAGCCTGTTGTGAGGAAAGCTGGGGGCTGTAGTCCAACAACACCTGAACAGTTGCTTGATCCTTGTGTAAATCCTTTCCATACACGTTAGGTGTGTGGGAATGACACTGAGTCTGCCTGAGTCAAAGCAGCATATCTGGCATTCCCATGCCCCAGTCCATATTGCATAATAACTGACACCAGCCAAGTTATTCTGGCACCTGAGGCAGGAAAAAGTAAGAACCTCTTTCCATCCCACACAATAAAAATAGCACAACAATAAATAAAACAGCTAACCATTTTCTGCCTTTTCATCACTTGCAAGATCTGATGCTGGGGTGGCCACTTCATGCTGCCACATATTAAGGCTGGCCCATTTGGGTGAGTGTATATATGCATGTGTGTGTATAAAAGAGAGGGTATATGTGTGTGGTCTCTGTCATGACGATACTGCATAGGAGGAACATACTTTTAAAAACTTTCTGTGAGCTCTGTGAATGCAGCCTCCAGTGCATTTGTTTCTGGCACTTGTTGTATTTATGCATAAATATCTAGAAATCACCTGTCTGATCTTGGATGCTAAGCAGGAGCAGGCCTGGTTAGTACTTGAAAGGGAAATCACCAGGGAGTACAAGGTATTGTAGGCTACATTCAGAGGAAGCCAGTGGAAAACATTTTCTGAATAAAGCTTTCCAAGAAAACCCTGTAATAGGATTTCCATAACTCAGAGAAGTTTATCACACAGGGGACAATTGGAAATATGAACGATGATTAACCCATGATAATTGTGCCAATGGTTTTCACATGATGTTGAGATTAATCATGATTAAAGTGTCATTGTCCTATGAATAAGCAAGCAAGAAACAGCAGCAATCATTCATGGGATTTTCCCATGAATGGCTTTTTGCTGTTTATTGTCTGGTTATTCCCTGGTTATTCACAGGATAATGGCTCTTGTGTTAATCTCATTTTAATCACATTTTAATGTCAATTGCACAATTTTCACAGGTTAATCATTGTTTAAACTCCACATTTTCCCTCATGTGATAAACTCCAGAGTAAACTTGAAGACACATAACAGCACACCTACTGTATTTGTTAACGATATTCCCCAGCCTTTCCATATCAGCATCCTGCAGTGATTAATACTGAGCTAAAAGCAGTTATGTAGACGTTCTGTCAAGTGGTCTAAACTGGGGGTGTAGCTACTGGGAAGCAAAATAAGAATTCTGCATCCCCATAAGAATCCTCCACCCCTGAATTTTTTCTTCAGTCCCCAAATTTCTAGCATTGCAGAGGATGCAAACTGTTAATACCTAGACCTCTTACATTTCTATGTCTACATACCCTTTATACTTTTGCCTGCCCCTTTTCTCTTGATGCCTAAACTGCATTTCTGAATACTCAACTGAGGATTGAAAAAAAATTCATGGTAAGGGGAGTAAAATTCTTATCTGGTGTGAATGTGATTTTGCCCACCCACCTCCCATAGCTCCACTGCGGCACTGAATGCATTTTCCATTTGAAAAAAAGGCTGGTTAATCAAACAAAACACTAATAAACAAAAAATGGGGGGAAGGGGGGGGGGGGGGTCTCCTTGATATGATTTTTCCAATTTCCCCCTCAACACTACTTTCCAGTACTCATATCCAGCCTCTCAGATTCAATATGAAGGCTAGATTTGGACCGTGTCTCCACTACCCTCTTGTACAACATTTCATTGCTGCCAGAAGGAGAGTTAGCCCTACCAGAGTAGATTAAATTGCTCTGTAGTCTAGTTCCCATCCCAGCTCTGCATGTGAGTGGCATGTCCTCTTGCAGCCTTGAAACTTGTTTATATCCACCACTTCAGCCTCAGATGTCCCACTATACACAGTTGTCCAAAAGCCATTTGTGAGAGCAAGCATGGTGTAGTGGTTTGAATGTTATACTCTGGAGACCAGGGTTCAAATCTCCACTCAGCCATGGAAAGCCACTGGGTGACCTTGGGCAAGTCACACTCTCACAGCTTCAGATGATGACAATGGTAAACCCCCACGGAAGAAACATGCTAAGAAAATCTTATGATGAATTCGCCTTAGGGTTACCATAAGTAAAAAATGGCATCATCAACAGCAACAACCAAAAGCCGCAGGGAAGGGGAAGTCTAGGAAAAACTAACAGAGGCTTAGTCTATCTTAAAGACCAACCAATTCAATGTAACTTGTTCTCATGTTAGTCTTCAAAGTGTCACAGAATTCTTTCCATTGATGTGTGTGTTTTTTCTGCATTGTATTAACCAGGAGTTGGAAACAGTCAACTAAAAAAGTCAATGTTATTTTGCTGCCTGAGCCGACGTACAAAGTGTCCCCACCTCCCATTCCATTTACAAAATCTAACTGGACTAGCAGTTCTGTCTTGCTTAAACACTAATAATGGAAAGGCATCCTTCGCTGACACGGAGAGCAACTAGCTAATGCAGTGGACCCAGGACAGGTCATGTGCTATTTACAGCTTTATCTTGGATTCTATTAAGGAAAACACAGATCTCCACTACAGAACTTAAATGTGGTGCATGCATACATTGGAGCTTGTCCAAACCAAATTGATGCATTGGGCCTGGGGCTTCTTTTTTAAAAAATTTGCACAGTGGACTTTCTAGGCCCAGCAATTGTCCTGCCTTTACCACTACAAGTCATTTTTGGCCCTGCTTTCAGAGTATTTCATCCCACAGTTTCTTATTCATTTTCCAGTGTCCATGTATTGGAAATATTTTTCAAGGCTAGCTATGCACTGTGTGGTACTAGAAGGGGCAAATTAGCAGTATATCATTTCAAGAAAGGTTACTTACATACTAAAATGGTTCCAGATGAATCAGTGGTATTTAAAAACCATAGAGGTTTTTAATTGAAATAAATCAGCTTGATTTTGAGCTTGGGTGAAAAGCATATTACAAAGGTCAGAACTGTTCCTAATAAGATGCATTTGCCAGCATGTATGAAACCATGTACAGTAATTTATTTCTGCTTCTATGGCTTTTATAACTTCAGGGTACATCTGCAAGGTCTAGCTTGAATGATAGAATCTCAGCAAAACTATGTTCTTGTGGTACCTTAAAATGACAGCAAGCATGTTATATATTAGTACAGATATGTTCAGATATGTTGCTCACATTATCCATGAGCCCCACCCAGTATGAGAAATATTAAAAGATTATGGGAGAAAAAAAGGGAGGGCATGAAAAATTTCTACTTCATTATCCAAGTGTTTACTGTTAAATGAGAAATAATAAACACAGTAAAGGATCATAAATGAACACAGTGGGATTCATATATGAGTATACATAGGAAGGGCATATGCTTAGCTAGGTAAATCTTTTGGTAGTACAGCCACCCTTTCACATTTGCAGCTTTGACTTTTGTGGATTTGATTATTTGCAGATTTGATTAATATGTTCTCTCTAGAAACCTCTAGATCCTCCAGTATGACTCTATGTTCAGTTCCTGCTGGAAGCTAACCACGGAGTCATGCTGGAGGTATAGGGTAATTTAAGTTTCCTAAGGCTGCAGCTTTTAGTAAGAAAACAAAAATATTAAATATCTAAAAAAAAGCCAGGCCTGGTCCAGCTTTAAATTAGCAGAGCAGGAGAAATGTGATCTTGTCTAACTATGCTTCTCTGAGAACTGAGACTGACTCAAAAACACAAACATGTCTCTGGCTTTGCTTCGCGAACGAAGATTTAGGAAGGACTCATCCCGTGCTTTGTACAAGCGGTTGGTGACTAAAAAGGCCAATCCGGGACAAACAGGTCCGGTTGCAGAAAGCACAGCGGAAAGTCTCCTTGGGTGATGTTTCTGGGTTGTGGTTCTTTCTGCGTTGTTGTTTCTCTTCGAGACTCGTTCGCCGTGAGCTTTCTAAAAAGCCTGCAGCATCGTGGATAGTGCATCTCCATGCCTCCCGATGTGAGGCCAGGGCAGACCGTTGTTGGTGATCAATTTGGCCAAGCCTGAGATGATGTTTCAGAGAGTCCTTGTATCTCTTCTTTAGAGTGCCCCTCTTACGTTGACCCGTGGCGAGTTCACCATAGAATACTGTTTTTGGGAGGCGATGGTCCTTCATCCTAGAAACGTGTCCTGCCCAGCGCAGCTGCGTCCTCAATAGCATGGCCTCAATGCTGATGATCCCTGCTTGCTCAAGGACAGCAACATTTGTCACATAGTCAGTCCAGTGTGTATTTAGAATTCTGCGTAAACAGCGCTGATGAAAGCGTTCGAGGAGTTGTAGGTGTTGGCGATAGGCGACCCATGTTTCAGACCCCTAGAGGAGAATAGACAGTACAATGGCTCTATACACACTGATTTTTGTGCTTCACCTCAAGTGTTTGTTACTCCAGACTCTTTTGTGAAGCCTTCCGAATGCACTATATGCCTTAGCCAGTCTGTGATCGATCTCTTTATCAATCTTGGCATCTGAGGAGATGATGCTTCCCAGGTAGGTGAACTGCTGGACGGACTTAAGCACAGATTTTAAACTACAAACATGTAGCTTGTAGTTTAAAACAAAAGTTTACTAATGGCTTTAATCTATATTTTCATAAAAGCTATATCCTAATCTAACTAATGAATAGTTCAGGTAAAAAGAAATCATTATCTCACCATATTTCCAAAAAAAGTTAAGAGAGGAAGATGGAAAAGCAACAGTTCAGTTGAAAATCTTGAGAGAGAATAACTGTTAGTCCCAAAGGGGAGTGACCTAAATTACATGGTTAGTTTGAACTGGGGGAGGGGAGGGAGTTTGCATGCAGGAAATCCCTATCAGTCTAAAGGAGGGGGAAAGAGAATGCAAAAATCTTCCAACAGGAGGACTTAGAGATTCCTAGACAGAACACTTCTCTAGGCGTTTGTTGGTCCTCCAACATAATTCTACGGTCAACCGCTTGGTCAAACTCCATGGCCTGTTTTGAGAACTTTAATATTAAATACTAAGTTAATTAATGATAATGGAAGTTGACTACAGAGTTGCACTGGGGGATCTAGAGAAACCTAGTGAGGTGTTCTCAAGTTTTAAAAAAGTGGATTTATCCACTTTCATGGGATAAACCCCTATCACCAACAAATGTGGATGGCCCACTGTAGGTCCAACTTTACTGGAGCTCTCAAAGTGTATGATCCACTGAAGTGGGGTGCGAAAGTGTGTGTGTGTGGGGGGGTGTAAAGCAGAACTGGAGGGGGCAGGAGAGAGAATAGCTAGGTGGGGAGGGAATGGGGTTGGAATTGAGGGAAAACCTTTTGCTTAAATATATATGTTCCTAGTACTCTGTGAGCAACAATAAATGCATTAAAGATGACAAAAAATTTCATAGCATCTCCTCCTCAAATAAAAAAAACATACAACATTGCATATTATACAATACTATACAAAAGAAAACTGAAATGCATCTTTACGCACCTGAGAAAAACATGTAAGTCAAGTCAGGCAAGGAATTGGGAGGCACCAATTCGAAGCAGCTTCTGTTTAGCCCACAGTGTCTCCTTGCTGAGTTCATCTGAAAGGCAGAGGAGGCACAAAGCCAGCCATACAGTCATCCTATGCTACCAGAACTTGGCATGAGTCCTGAGACTCAGACTCAGCCAGTTTCTGGCAGCTTGACTGAGTGCATCTCACTCCTTCTCATCTACACATGGAAGGAGCATTATAAGGTTGGCTGATGTACGCATGCCTTTTACCATCCTCCAGTGGGCAGAAAAATTTGAGGGCAGGACTCTGCCTGTACTGCCCCAGAGTTTCCCCAACCCTAGGGATGTAGCTAGAGGAGGTGCAAAATGAGGACATTTCAACTAAATAAGAATTTTATTCCCTCAAATAAAATTTTCCTCTAGTCCCAAAACTTTTAACATTGCAGAGAATGAAACACATTTGGTGTGTTCACATTCCCTTGGTAACTCTGGCTGCCCCTTTCTTAGAATCTATTTGCCTAGAATGTATTTCTAAATGTTCAAGTTGATGCTATGCTAGAGATTTTGGGAGCTGAAGGAAAAATTTATTTAAAGAGTAAAATTCTTATGAAGGAGTCCCCTAACTGTCCCATCCTCCGTAGTTATATCTCTGCCTACCTTTTATCTGTAATAACTCACAATGTCTCTTCAGTAAGAAGTCTCCATCTAAAACTGGAGATACTGGGAAAGAACTGGGAATGCTTTCGATGCAATGGCCCACAGATGGAAGAGATCAGTATGTATTCCTATTCATAAAAAAGGAGACACAAAAGATTATCGCAGCTACAGAACAATTGCACTAGTTTCCCATTCAAGTAAAGTCATGCTCAAAATTCTGCAGCAGAACCTCTTACCATATATGGAGATTGAAATCCCAGAAAAGCAAACTGGATTCAGGAAAGGAAGAGACACTAGAGATCACATTGCAAATATGCATTGGATAATGGAGCACACCAGAGGATTCCATAAGAAAATCTGCATGTGCTTTATTAACAACAGCAACACCTTTGACTGTATAGATCATGAAAAGCTAAGAGGAATGGGAGTGCCACAATATCTGATAGTCTGATGCATAACATGTACTGAGGACAAGAGGCTGCTAACAGAGCAGAATACAGAGAAACAGAATGGTTTCTAATCAGAAAAAGGTTCAGGCAAGGCTGCATTCTACCATCCTATTTGTATCCAGAAAATATCATAAGAAGAGCAGGGCTAGACTTAGAAGAAGGAGGAGTACATCATAAGAGGACAGTACATCAACAATCTAAGATGTATGATTTCATACTGCTAGCGGAAAACATCACAGACTTGGAACAATTACTAAGGAAGGTCAAAGATGAAAATGCCAAGGTAAGATTAATGCTGAACATAAAAAAACAAAATGACCACAGAAGGTCTATGAGAATTCACCATAGACAACAAGAAAATTGAAATAATTGAATAATTCCCATACCTTGGTTCAAATATTGATCAGAACAGAGAATGCAGTCAGGAAACCGAAAAAAGACTGGGATAAGGAAGGGCAACTATGAAAGAACTGGACAAGATCATAAAGTGTAAAGACGTAACTGTAAAAATCATAAAGGGTAAAGACAAAGCATAAAGTGTAAAGCCATCATATACCCCATCACCATGTATGGATGTGAGAGCTGAACAGAGAAAAAAGCCTATAGGAAGAAAGTCAACTTATTTGAGATGTGGTAGTGAAGAAGGGTGCTGAGGATAGTGTGGACAGGCAAAAAGATAAACAAATGGGTTCTAGAACAGATCAAGTTGGAACTCTCTCTGGAAGCCAAGATGACTAAATTCAGGCTGTTGTTCTTTGACACAGCATGAGGAAAAATGACTCATTAGAAAAGGGAATGATGCTAAGAAATGTGGAAGGCAATAGAAAGAGAGAAAGACCACATGCCAGATGGTTAGACTTGATTAGGGAAGGCACTGACCTGGGGCTACAGGGGATAGAAGGTCTTGGAGATGGCTCATCCACAGGTCAGCATGAGGTTGACTCAAGAGCAACTAACAACAAACAGCTACTGTACTGCTGAACCATGCCCTTCCAACGGTTTCAAGTCAGCCTATCAAAGGTCAACTCAGTAGTTCTTCACCAACATACTTGCACTGAACAAATTTCAGATGCAGATTGGAACTTCACACACACAAAAAACCTGCCTTTGAGGGGAAATGAGCATTGATGTAAATTATGTGTGCTTGACAGAAAGTTCCTGTAAGAATAAACAGTTCCTGAAGCTTTTCAGCAGCCAAAGGGAACAATAGAGAAAATGGCCACTAGTAGAGACCTCCAGCCTCTCATCAGATAGTCAGAGGCCTCCACAGACAGTGCTTTGACAGGTGAATCACAAGAGAGGAATGAGTAACAGTCCATAGACACAGAGCTCGGCAGGAGAGAGTGAGTAATGTGACATTTATTAGATTGCACAGCCCTGGCATCCATCAAAGTCAGAGAGCTGGAGAGTGACATAACTATGGGCAGAAAAAGCTAAGGGGGAGGCTGTCCATATGCATTGGCCTGCTCCTTCCTTGCACCCTCAGTGGTGGCTGTTTTTTTGGAAGGCTGCCTAGAGCAGTAGCTGAATCAAGTTATGTTGACAGTGACAGATGCAAAGCAGTCCATCAGGCTGTTTCGATTGCTTCTGCAGAAGGCAAGGCACCCTGCTGGCAGTGGTGACAGAGCATGATGCTCTGAACCTGGAGAAGTCACAGGATCGAAGCAGAAACAATAGAGGGATGCATTTGGAAAGAGCCATTCCCTGTTTCCAGTTGTAAGTTCCACTTATGGAAACCGTTGGGCGAGTCTTTGTGTCCATTTGCCTGTGTTGCTGCTGGAGATAAGGAATAAAAACAGGGACACATGCATACTACTGTGGAATAAAAAAAAAGTGAAAGGAATAGTCCCAATGCAAGTTTGCAAATAAATCTGGTTTCCATATTTTCCAGCATTTAGCAAAAATAAAAGTTGTTCTTTGTAGGAACAGGAGGAGAAGGAGGCGACAATGACCTTACAAGGAACAGGACATTTTGAAAATGAATGTTTTATACTACAGCTCCCATACTCCTTTGACCATGCTGGGTCCCTGGATGCACCTGACAGAACCTGTAAGCCAACACATTTAGAAGCCAAATGTTCCCTATCCCTCTTCTAGGCAGTGGTGATTGGCGGTTTCTCTGTCACTGGGTCCATGAATTTTAATCTGAACTTTAAAAGTACTGAACCTACTTTAGAGACAGACATCAGCACTTTACTGAGCTCCTTTAAAATTCAGATGAATCCCAATGTAGAATCACTGATAGGGAAGATACCAGCTGGCATAGATGCTAGGGTAATTTTGTCACATCCAGAACTAGTTGCCTTTCAAGAAACATGGAAAAACTCAAATGCATGCTCTTAATTCCATCCTGCCCCCCAAATAATTTTCTTTCACCCTACTGGTCTCATTCTTAGTGCAACAGTTTTCCATGTGACCAGTCATCAGTACACATTACAGAATCAAGATCACACTCACTTCATTGCACTGCTTTGTGGTGGTGGGGGATACTTATGAATGTGAATCTGGTTGCCAGGATGCAATCTGCAGAGACTTTATTTTTTTAATGTCAACATTGCAGCAAGCTGTTGTGTAATCTGGCCTTTTTCAGATCAACCTCTTCACCCACCTGCTTTTTGAATGGAATTTAAGGATTGCTTCACAGCAGATGAAGGAAGATCAGGTGACAGGCACAGCAGCTACATTGTATCTTAGCTCTAACAGTAATATTAGACACAACAGCTAGCAGGACCAACAATGGAAGCAAAACAAACAAACAGCTTCATTTATATACCACTTCATACTGAACTAGCAGTGTCTAAGCAGTTTACAACTGTAAGCTAATTGTCCCCAACAAGCTGGATGCAAACCTGAGTCAAGCTTGAGCCCTTTTGCTGGTATTGAACTCGCAACTTTATGGTTTTGAGTGAGTGGCTGCAGTAGAAGCATTTAACCACAGCGCCACCGGGCGCAACACTCTTCTATTGGAGGATGAATCTGTGTGATATACACATTTTGCCATTCACCTCCTACATTAGCCCCATGCCTTCAGGGTGTTGCAAGATGTTGGTCCATTGCTGGTGTTGAAGCACAGTTCAGCTGCTGGTCCAGTTGGCTTCTGTATGTACATTGGAGGTAGTGCCATCTTGTCCTTTGACTCAGACAGCAAAATTCCTTGGGATAGAGTTCAGGGTTGTGTCCTGGCAATCAGAATTTTGGCAAAACTGGGATTGCAAACTGAGTTCTCAGCAGGATCTTGGCAATAGCTGCAAGATCTATTGCCCATTGAGTGTCATTAATAAATGAATGCATTTAAGTCTGTGGGTTCATTACATACTGCCTATTACATGCTGAAAATACTGAACCCTCCCCCTGGGGCTTGCAGAGAGCAGTGAGATCTTGACTCACTCAGCTCTTGCATTAATCTTTACAGATGAGCAATTATGTAATTCCATTTAATCAATACAAATGGGCCTTTAAACAATGCTCTGCCATTTTGATTGTTTGACAGGAACTGTAATTTGCCAGTTTGCTTCTTACACTTAAACACACAGCTTAAAGAAATTTGATATTGTGTGTGTGTGTGTGTGTGTGTGTGAGAGAGAGAGAGAGAGAGAGAGAGATCTTCAGTCTAGAAATATAAGGGATGTCAGACATCAACTGGCATCCTGTTGGAGAATTACAATGGCATAAATCAAACTTGTGCCATTACAAGTCTAATTTAATAGTCTGAGATCCAGACTATTTGAAAGCCCATATTTCCCTATATGAGCCTGCCTAAGTCTTAGGCTCTTCAGGGGAAGGCTTTCTCTACGTCTCACCAGCCTCCAAGGTTTGGTTGGTGGGGAGAGAACCTTCTCAGTGGCTGCTTTTCGGCACTGGAACCCCTTCCTGGGGGAGGGTTGATCTGAATATAATCATGATGATGATTTTTCAAGTCTGGCCCACTGCACTATTCATGTATTCAAAAGGTTGAAAAATGCCCTAAAATTGTCCCAGCTGGGAGAAGAAAGTCCTGATCTTACAACTGCAAACCAAAATCATATTGCCAAACTAGTCATGGGGAACCTGGATTCCAATTCCCATCAGTCCCAGGCAGTAGTCAAGGATGTCATAAGTTGTAGTTCAAGAACCTCTTCCCCACCCCTCAATCCTAAAATCATGTAATGAGTACCATTAGTCCTGACATACATGTCACTCAAATGCCTGTCACAAATGGACAATTACTGTGTAATAATAACACATTAGTGTTCAGAGTGTGAAAAGAGATTTGAGTGCCAGCTCAGTGAGTGAGTCACTAGACAGATTCATGCATTGTTATTACTTGGCTTTATTGTGTATTGCATGGATGAGGAGTTTGCTCTTGAAAGGAACATCTGCATACCAGGTATACCAGGCCTTCCCATAACCCAGGTAATCAACTCTTCATGCAGGTTGTAGTATCATATGGGGAAGGATGTCTCCAGGACCCTCTGGAAATTATATGCAGGGCCCACTCTACCATCAAGAAGAGGGAGGCCAAAAAAGCAGTCTCTTGGCTATGCCTCCTAAACCTTGGCCAGTTGGGGAACAGAGCTATATATTCCCCACACCATCCTGGGCATCAAACCATCCTGGGCATAAAATACTATTTGAAAACACTGAAGTTCTGGACCATACCAACCACTACCATGTCAGGATGCACGGGGAAGCCACTGAGATCCACAAACATCTGGATAATTTCAACTGTAAAGAAGAAACCCTTAAAGTGAACAAAATTTGGCTACCAGTCCTGAAGAACAGCAAAATAAGGACTCAGCAAATGCAAATGGGAAACCATTCAGAGTCAGGGGCTTTCCCAGCAGATAATTGACCACCAATTAGCAGACATTAATCCTCGTTTGCATTAGCCTCCCAGGCTGAGGCCAGCCATCAACACAAAACAATACACATGCAAATCACTCCTGCATTCCCAAGCTCACACAGTATATATACACCCAACTTTTTCCAGGTAAAGCATTCTCTGAAGATGCCAGCCACAGATGCTGGTGAAACGTGAGAAAGAAATTCTGCTAGAACATGGCCACATAGCCCGAAAAACCCACAAAAAACTATGGATGCCGACTATGAAAGCCTTCGACTTTACCTATCTATCTATCTACCTATCTATTGCATATATTGTCACCCTTGTGGTCTCTTCCAGCTCTATGTTTCTATGATTCATAGAGCTGGAAGAGACCACAAGCACCATCCAGCCCAACCGTCTGCCATCCTGGAGATCTTTAGGACTGGGGGGAAAAAAGATGGGGATCACACAGCTGCCCATGGTACAGTGGGCCCTTCCTATACTCAAGGATCCATTCCACCCCCCCCCCCCCCCGGTGTATGGGAAAAAACACGTATGCTCAAGTTCCTTTGGTTTCTATGGTGGCACTCTCCTGTGTGCGCATGCCTGTTGTATACACACCATTTTGTCCTCCAGGGCTTGCCATAGCATAAGATTAAATTCACATACCGCAAGCCCACATATCGTACAGGTGCATTGTATTATAAAAACATTTTGTTTTACAGAGAGCTTTCTGGGCATGGGTAGGCTTCTCATATTATGAACACAAGGTAGGTGCTGAAGCAGAGCCACAGACAATATTCAAGCAGACATTTTACAAATTCCAAATAAACCACCTCCTGTGCACAACTTATAGTATTTATTAGTACTTAAAAGGATGTCCAAGACTGCAGTGGCAAGAGCTTGTAGTAAAAGGAAGAAACAAATAGAGAGAATATGATGGGAAGTGACAGCGTTACCCTCCCTGTGGTTCAGGGTTGTTCATTCAGCACAGTGATGCCCCTTAAGCATGTATCACAGTGCCCATGGGTGAAAGGCCATATACATCTATGCAGCAAAGATATAGCTCCACTCAGACATCAGTACAAAATGAAAACAGAGCACGGGCCAATGAACATGCACAGCAACTCTTGTCAGCTGAGCCATCAATATATAACAATAAACTACTTTTCTGCATAGGAAAAGTAGTTTATTTTTATATTTTAAAAGTGGCTTTGCCCTTTTATGGAAATAATGCCAATTTTCGACATGAATTTTTCCTCAGAGCTTGAGAGAGTTCCTTTACTTGACTACAACTCTCTAAATGTCTCCTCTCAGCTTTGTGGCAGACAATGCCAGGCAAAAATGACCAAAAATACTGGCATAGCATGTTGGCCCTTAACAGTTTCCCACAAAATGCTGTATGATGCATATAATGCATGCATGGCTTTGGATGCATACATGGGTGAACAGAGAAAGACAATGATGGCAGGATGGGATGATCATCATGAGAAGCTACAATTGTTGTGGAATATTTCAGGGGAGAAATGTAGAAATGGAAACAACAAGGGAGTTAATAGGGCAATAAAGAAGGGAATACAGGGCTGCTCCAGTTCTCTCACAGCTCCCATTCATCAACAGTTCAATTTCCTAGCCAACAAAAACACTTTGCATAGGGGTGCTGGCACTGTTTCACACTACACAGTTATAGCATTTTGATTCCACTTTAACTGCCAAGCTTCCATGCTATGGAGTCCTGGCATTTGCAACTTAGGAAGAGACATTTAGAATTCCCAACCAGAGAGCTCCAGTGCCTCAAGAAACTACAAACTCAGGGATTCCAAGGGCACAGCCATGGCAGTTAGAGTGGACTCACAGTGCTACAACTGTGTTCAATGAAAGGGCTCACTTCAAGCAGCCCCATGTAGGAGCTGTTGAGCTAGGGATTCTGCACTGCTATAGCCTCCAGTTAAAGTCCACCTAAGATTCAAGAGCCAGCATGGTGTAGTGGTTTCAGCATTGGACTATGACTCTGGAGACCAGGGTCTGAATCCTAGCTCAGTCATGTAAACCCACTGGATGACTTTGGGCAAGTCACACTTTTTCAACTTCAGAAGATGACAATGACAAACCCTCTCTGAAGAAACTTGCCAAGAACACCTCATGATAGGGTTGCCTTAGGGTGATCATAAGTTGGAAATGACTTGAAGGCAACCAACTGCAAGATTCAAAAGTGAATCCCTGACAGCAGAGAGAATGCATGTCAGTAGAGGGATAGGGAAGAGGTAGGGGACAAAGAATAAATTATCTCTGGCTTTTCTTCACAAACGAAGATTCAGGAAGGACTCATGAGGGAAGAATCAATTATGTCCATGTAAACAAAGTAGGTGATAAAAAATGTACATTCTGCTCCCATTGATTTTTCTGTCCACCTGCTTTCTCCCCTAGACACTTGCAACATGCACTTCAACATGTCAGGGTGACGAGATTCCAGATACGTGCATATATCAAATATTCACCAAACATTCTGCTTGTTGAATTTGTTTATTTTTGGTTGTTTAGAATTGTGCCACACCAGTCAAGAGCTGAGAATAGGAACTAATGAAGTCCTTCTAGCTTGCACTCCTCAGCTTTATTCCCTGGAATCAAGCCATCACAATAGATTTCAGCCTCCATAAAATCATAAAGTGTAAAATATAATGACATGTTTACAAAAGCTTGTCAAGTCAATCTGCCTATACATTTCAGCAGCTCTCCCCCCCCCCTTTTTTTTTTAATAACTTTTTAAAAAGCATCGTGAGAATAGGCAAGAAAATAAATCAGCAAGCAGAGGTTTTTAACTTCAAACCAAATCCTAGGCTGTCTTTCTGTCAAGTAGCTCATTAAGCAATCTTGGATCTGCCCATTGCTCTCTGTTCCTTATGTGAATCACAGAGGGAAATATTTTCTTAGCCAGCATTTTCCTTTAACCCCACCCTGGTCTCAAGACTCCACCCCCAGTCAATTAGGTCTGTGATCCTATAAAAGCTTGTCTGAGAGTAAGTCTGATAGAACACCATAGAACTTACTTCAGAGTAGATATGTATAGGACTGCTCAGTAAATCTCATTATCCTATGTTAAGAGAGAGTCTCCAAAGTGGTGTTGCAGAAAGGCTTATGTTCTTTATGCTGTCTTAAGACTTCTGCAGTATTAAGAGAGGAAGAGCTTATTCAAAAAGGCAAGTGGATTACTGTGCTTTCTCCACTCCAGCAATTTAGAAATCTTTTCCTTTTTGCTATTTTTATAATGATATGAGAAACATGCAACATATCATTTTCATGATGACAAGGGCCAAGCACACAGAAGTCAGAGGGATCATGAAGATGGTGTACAACTACTTTTATGTAGCAAAGTACCAAAGCATTCAATGGCAGGACTATTTTTTTTAAGTCCAGCACTTAAGCCTGAATCCAATTGTCCCCTCCAACCAGAGTAAACCGACTGAATCAACTGAATCTACATAAGTATTGATCCACTGCTAGATTCCAAAAAGGGCTGCATTATTTTGCTCATTATGATGGCCTGGTTTTGGCCATCACTCACAACAGTCAGAAAAACAAATCCATCAAAATGTTTCACAAATCAAAAGCCAGGGATTGAAAATGAGTGGCCCTCCAAATATTGTTCGAGTTCACTTTCACCCTCCAGCCAGCATGGCTAGTGGTAAGTGTTGGTGGGAGTTTGCCTCAATAAGAACTGAAAGGCCACAAAATTCCCTATTGCTGAATTAAAGCATTCAAGTGCCCAAAAAGGGCACTCTGCCGGCGCCCGTGTTTTCTGCGTGAGGGAGCCACAGCATACAAACCACGCGGCTCCCTCGTGCAGCAAAAAGAACCCGCAAAAAGTGGGTTCTTTTTGCAGTGCAGTTATGACGCCACAAGGCACCAATGGCGCACTTGCAGTTTCATAACTGTGTCATGACGTGCGGATGCTAAGCGTCCCCCACATCAAAATGGTGGCGCCCATGTGTACTGGGTGCTGCCATTTTGACGTACCCAGTACATACTAGGGGTGAGGCCTGATTGGACGCTGCATCCTCAGCCAACCCCTAGTACATACTGAGGGCGGGCCAAAGGCCCATCTATAAGGCACCTGTGATATATGTTGTATGTTTCTTTTAGTTTTACATCCTCTCTCTTCATTCACCTGTTCTGTGTTTCTATAAATCATTATGTGAACTTGGGAGTGGCAGTTGTTGTTTGGAATGAGACTGACCATGTGTGTGAATATTCTGAAGCTCCAGTTTTCCAAAAGATACTGACTTTTCAATAAATGTATTTATCTGTTTGAGAAACTTGACAGAGCATTCTTCACAACATTACAGTGCCATAGTTACTGATTGTGCAACATCTTAGTGTTGTAACTCACATAGTTACTGAATGTATAACCTCTGAAATATTTTTTAATGTCCCCTTAAGCTTTCCACATCATGTCCTTCATAGGAAAGTAAGTGCTAAGCATTTGAGTCAACACCTTTTCTTTTGGTCTGCCTCCTATCTTTTTTCCTAACCTTTCCACCTACAGGGTTTTCACAGGGACTGAGAATGAATTTTTCCAGCAGAAATTAAACGAATGATGCTTAGAATCATAGAATCATTTTGATTGCCATTACTACTTTTTATAACTAACACTGGCTATTTGGGGCAGGGAGAGGTGGGATTATTATTATTATATTTATTTCTATCATGCTTTTCCCCAAGAAGTGACACTCACTTTTTAAAAGAATGATACAATTAAAAACATACAAAAGAGAACATTAAAATAGAACTAAACTATTGGTAGTATTAAAACAAGTCAGCTTCAACAAAAGAATAAAATGCAATAAAAAGACTTCTTAAAAGTTCTTAAAAACAGTTCAGTTAAAGTGAGATACTGAAGACAGAAAAAAGGCATGGAAGAAAAACAAAACAAATAATACGATTGTTACTGGAGTAAGAATTAGATAACAACACTATATAACTTTCACCAAGAATACTTGGAATGAAAAAGGAGAAGAGACAACACTCACTGGAAGAACCAATGGAAAAAAGATGAAGAGGGAACAGAAAATGAAAGATAATGCAGATAGACTTCAAATAAATCAGAAATCACTGAATGTGAAAACCAATGGAAATAATGAATGTATAGAAGGAATGAGTTTATCAGGATGAATGATGACATATGATTTTTAGATATAAAAATATAATGGGGAGGGGGAGTGAATGAACTGTATGGATTTATTTAGTTTGTCCTATTTTATATATATACCGAATAATTATAATAAATAAAGTATGAAAAAAGAATAATTCAGTTAAAACTCCTAGTTTGACTAAAAAGATTTTAGCCTCCTTCAGGAAAGGACTACATGGAGGGGGCCATTCTGACCTCCCTGGGAAGTGAGTTCTCAAGTCTTGGGGCAGCCACCAAGAAGCCTCTCTCTCTTTCAACACTGACTGGGGAATTCTGGAAGCTACAGACCCCAAAGCAACATTTCCCTGTTTGGGGAACAACAAGGGTAAGGAGATTTGCTCACAAAAGATATTAATTTCATAGCAAAATACAGTAACATCCAAAATCCACAAAACTTTTATGGTCACATGCTCTCAACCTCAGGGGCAAACCTCCTTAGAACAAATATTGCCAAGAAAACCCCAGGACAGGGTTGCCCTTAGGGTTGCCATAAGTCAGAAAGGACATGAAAGCACACAACAACAACAAAGCAGGCACCCCAACAAAGAATCCTGGTGGCACAGTGGTTAATAGCAATTGCAAGTGAATTTCCATACTGCTTATCAGTGCACTTAAGCACTCCCTAAGCGGTTTACAAAGTGTAAGCTAATTGCCTCCAACATTCTGGGTACTCGTTTTAGCTACATTGAAAGGATGCAAGCCTGGGTTGAGCTTGAGCCCGTTCGCTGGGATTGAACTCACAACCTTATGGTTTTGAGTGAGTGGCTGCAGTACAGGCATTTAACCATTGCGCCACCAGGGTTAAGTGCCAGTACTGCAGCCACAAGGTTCTAAGCTGGATCTGAGGAAGGGCTCCAGAGTCCATTCAGCCTTCCATCCTTTCATAGGTCAATAAAATGAATACCCAGCTTGCTGGGGGCAATTGTCGTACACACTGTAAAGCACTTAGGGAGTGCTAGTTCACTGATAAGCAGTATAGAAATGCCCTTGGTAGTGCTAAAGTAGAAAGAGAGGAAGACACCATGCAAGATGGATGGATGTAGTCAGGGAGGTCATGGGTCTGACTTTATAGGACCTAAGCAAAGCAGTGGAGGACAAGGGATCTTGGAGATGTCTCATCCACAGGGATGCCCTGAGTCAAGGTCTACTCGAGGGCAGCTAACAACAACAAACATAGCCAACAAGGTTAACCCTCTTCATAGCAAACAGTTTTACTTTTCTCCACACACCTGAAACATTGAGACCTCTAGGAATAGGGGAGAAAGAGATAAAGAAGCAGCCAAACATTCATGTCTGATTTTTGAGCCAGGGTGACCAGATGTCCTCCTTTTCCAGGACATGTCCAACATTTCAACCTTCTGTCCAGGAGGGATCCCAGAATGTCTTCCATTTTGAGCATGACTAAGAAGCATGGATTTGTATTTCTATGAGTGCCTCTTTTGCAGTTATGACATATGGTCACCCTGAGGCAAGGTGACAGGATGTTCTCTTTTTCCTGGACACATCCAACACCTGTCCAGGAAGAATTTTCAAAATGTCCTCCATTTTGAGCATGACTAAGAAGCATGAATTTATATTTCTATGAGTGCTTTTGGCTTTTCTTTGGTCATGTCCTCCCTTGTAACCTACTGTTCAGGAGGAACTGCAAAATGTCTTCCATTTTGAGCAAGACTAAGATTTATATTATCTGTGAATCCTTTTGGCTTTTGTTTTATCATGCCCTCACTTCTAATCTGATTCTTCAGGAGGAAATCCAAACTGTCTTCCATATGGGACAGGACTAAAAATAAGGATTTATATGTCCAATGTGCTTTTGGGTTTTATGTCCTACATTTCTCTGGAATGCCCCACAGTGCCTTGTCCTCTTTTTCAGTTATGACATCTGGTCACTCTAAAGCAGGGTGACCAGACATTCTTCATTTTCCTGGACACACCCAACATTTCAACCTTCCAGAACATAGTCACACAGCCCACCCCCCCCCCCCCCCACACACACACACTATGGATGCTGGTTGTGAAAGCCTTCGACTTCACAATTTCGACTTCTCCCCAGGAGGAATTTCCCACAATGTCTTCCATTTGGAGCATGACTAAGAAGCATGGTTTTATATGTCTAGGAGTGCTTTTTGGTTCTTTTCTTTTATCCTGTTCTACATTTCTCTGCAGTGCCCCACACACAATCATAGAGCTGGAAGACCTCAAGGGCCATCCAGTCCAACCCCAATCTACCATGCAGGAACTCTCAATCAAAGCATTCCTGACAAATGGCCATCCAGCCTGTGTTTAAAAACCTCCAAAAAGGAGAGTCCACCACTCTCCAAGTCAGCATATTCCACTGAGGAACAGCTCTTACTGTCAGAAAATTGTTACGAATGTTGAGGTGGAATCTCTTTTCCTATAGTTTGAATCCATTGCTCCATATCCTCGTCTCTCGAGCAGCAGAAACAAGCTTGTTCCATCCTCAATATGACATCCCTTCAAATACTTAAACAGGGCTATATCATATCACCTCTTCACCATCCCATTTTTCATCTCATCCCCCTCCTCTGGAGGGGATTCCCATCCATGGATCACCCACCCACCCACAGCTTGTGTGTTAGAGCGCCCCCTAGAGATGACCTCCTGAGCCCTAGGAGAGCAGCTTCCCCACCTGGGCTCTCCCTCCAGCCCTCTCCCTGGGCTGCCATTGGGCCACATGCCAGGCTCCCCCTTCCTTCCTTCCTCCCTCCCTCCCTTCTCTCCTCAATTGCTTCTCTTCCCAGGATTGGCGCATGCGCTGCCTCTGCATTGTCAGCCAGCCAGCCAGAGCTTGGTTTCAGCACCAGAGAACTGCGGACAGCGCCTTTCCCCTTTGCAAAAGCGAGGGCCATGGCCGATGACGGGGCTGGGGCTGGGAATGCCCAGTCTTTGGAGGAAGGAGCGACGGAGGAGGCCAGCGATAGAGGAAAGGCCAGGCGGCCGGAGAAGGAAGAAGGCTGCTCCTCCAGGTAGGCAAAGGGTCCCTCCCTTTTTCTGAGCAGCCCATTGCAGCCCCTCACCTCCCCCTGGACAGAGACACCAACATGGCCAGCCTCTTCCCAGACAAAGGAGTCGGAGGGAGGGAGAGAGGGAAGGAAGGAAGGAAGGAAGGAAGGAAAGAAAGAGGGGAGGGAGGGAGGGAGGGAGGAGAGGAAGGAAGGAAGGAAGGAAGGACCTGCTGCTCCTTCCAAGAAGCCTGCAGGCAACCTCAGTCCCCGACACTGGGTCCCCTGCCTTGCAAAAGTTGCCGTTGCAGATTTTGGGATTTATTGCAAAGAGGAAGGGTTGGGAAACATGCATCCAGCCTTGCCTCCTCTTCTTCCTACTCCTACTCCTTCTTCTGGCCCCAGCATGGACCCCAGCGTGGCTGGATTCACTTCGTTTTTCAGGGCTGGTAAGGCTGGGGCTTGAGTGGGGAGGGATTGCCTGGAAAACATTGCACCCAGGCAACCTTGTACCTGGACAAAATCTTGCAAAAGGGATCCTTTGGTGTTGCTTTCCGGGAAGACTGGATGGATGGGGCTCATCTGGAAAAGCTTGCATCACCCAGGTGATCTTGTCAAAATCTTGGAGGTTTGGGCTGGGTGCAAGAATGGGTGCAAAGATCACCTGAGTGCAATTCTCTCTCTCTCACACACACAGGAACCCAGCCACCATAATAATGGTAGAGCCTGAAGGAAAGCCCTCTCCTGGGTGAGGGTGATATTCTGCTTGCAGCCCCCTCAGGCCAGACCCCAGTCCCAAGCTCTGGTGGCGCAGTGGTTAAATGCCTGTACTGCAGCCACTCACTCACAAACCACAAGGTTGTGAGTTCAATGCCAGCTAGGGCTCCAGGGTCGACTCAGCCTAGCATCCTTCCATAGGTTGCTTAAATGAATACCCAGCTTGTTGGGGGCAATTGGCTTGCACTTTGTAAACCACTTAGTACATAAGTAAGTGGTATAGAAATGTACTTGCTACTTGCGACTCTTCTTTTCTTCCTTCCCTCCTTCCTTCCTTTCTCTCTTCTGTCATCTCCCACACAGGAGGCGACAGAAACCCAGATTGCAGTGGGGGGAGGGGGGGGAGGGGGGGGGGGGGGGAGGGAGGGAGGATAGGGGTCTGGCCTGAAGAGGCTGCAAGCAGAAGATCACCCTCGCCCAGCAGAAGGGTCTCTTTCAGAGTCCACCCATTGGATGCCTTGCCTGTCTGTCACCGGTCCTTCAAACCAAACCCAAGCCCAGCTGCAAACAAAAGGAACCCAAGAAGAGACCCAAAGATTTTGCCCAGAGATTCCCCTGAGCAAGCAATGCAACAGAAGGGGAGTCCAGGATGGGGGGGGGGGGGAAGGCAGCCTTGTTTTCTCTTCTTCCTCATCACCATCAGCTGCCAGGCTCTTTGAGTTGTTGTCAGTGAAGATAGACAACTGAGTGCCAAAGTTAGACTCATACAAGCATTGTATTCCCTGTTACTGTGTATGGATTTGAGAGCTGGATATTTAAGAAAGAAGATAGGAGGGAAATCAATTCATTGGAGTTATGGGGCTGGAAACCCACTGGGTGACCTCAGACAAGTCACATTTGCTCAGCCTCAGAGAATAGAATCATAGAGCTGGAAGAGACCACAAGGGCTGTGGCAAACCTGCTCTGAAGAAACTTTCCAAGAAAATCCCAGGATAGAGTTGTCTAAGGATCCCCAAAAGTTGGAAATGACTTGAAGGCACACAACAACAGCAGTCCTTTGGGAAGAGAGAAAACTGGATGTGGGATGCAAGTGCTGGGAACATGGTTTTAAAGAGAGCTCCCCTACTGGGCTAACTTCATGAGCCATTAATTGGTCAGGGAGATCATATAAGCATAGACTGTTGGAAGAAACCATCCAATCTAATCCCTACCATGCAGGAAGACACAATCAAAGCACTCCTGACAGATGGCCATCCAACCTCTGTTTAACAACCTCCAAAGATGGAGACTCCACCGCCACATATTTTCCAGTGTCAAACAGCTTTTACTGTCAGGCTGTTCTTCCTAATGTTTAAGTGGAATCACTCTTTCAGTAGTTTGCATCCATTGCTCTGTGTCCTAGTCTCTGCAGCAGCAGAAAACAAGCTTGCTCCATTCTCAATATGACTAAACATGGCTATTATGTCAGATCTTAATCTTCTCTTGCCCAGGCTAAACATACCCAGTTCCCTTATAGGGCGTGGTTTCCAGACCTTTGTCTGAGAGAGATGTCTGGGCTCACCATTGAGAGGGTTGGCAAAGACTCTTGTTAAAAATGAAGATGGAAGAAGACCAATACAACCACAGTATGATAAAGTGGTTACAAAGTTTTGGATGTACAGTGGGCCCATGGTATCCACAGGGGTTTGGTTCCAGGATCACCTATGGATGCCAAATATGTGGATACTTAAATCCCATTATATACAATGCCATAGTAAAATGGTATTACTTATATAAAATGACAAGAGCAAGCTTTGCTTTTTAGATTTTTTTAAAAAATATATTTTTAAGCCATTGATGGTTGAATCCATACATGTAGAATCTGTGGATATGGAGGGCCAACTGTAATATACATTTGGATCAATGAAAAAAACTTTGGTTGAAGTGAATCAAATTTACATTATGTTATGATTTAAAAGAGAATATAAGTTGGTGTGGTGATGATATTTGACACCAAACAAATTGGCCAAAATGCACAAAGCTGTTTCAAACTCATATTGGAAATGCAAGCAACAGATGGGATCATTTTATCATATGTGGTGGACATGCAAGTGAATAACAGGTTGACTTTAGGTTTTAACAATTAGTAGATTAGGTTAAGCAATAAAAGTACATAAATGGGAATGATCTTTGAAGAAGCTACACTATCCAGTTATGTAAAATCGCCATGAGGCAAGTTGCAAATAATATGTTCTTCTTTTCTCTATCACCATTTCTTACTATTTTTCTTTTCTTTGTATTTTTGGGGGGTTCCCCACCCCCACCCCTTTCTTTGTATGTTAATTTTTTACTTGTATTTTAACTGTATTTGGAAATTCTTAATAAAAATATTTCTAAAAAGAGAGATCTATAAATTTAACTGTAACCCTATTTTGATCCAAATAATGTCATATGGATATCTCTCTCCTCCCAACCCTGTTCATCAGAGGGTTTGAAAGCACATAAAGTTCTAGGGCCCCATAGCCATCCCACACCCCTGATCTAGCCATGTAGAGGCCATAGTAGGGCTCACCCATAAGCCGCTTTCCTCATTTCAATTTGATGGAGAGAAAACTTCAAGATACATTTTCTGGAATGGCCACGAAACCTCCTCTGAATAAATCTTATCAAGAAAATCCTAGGACAGGTTCACCATAAGTCAGATCAGGGAACAAGGACTCTGCCTGCGCTGGATGCCCCCCCCCCAAAAAAAATCTCAGGCTCCCAGCTTGAATGTTTTCTTGGATTCAACCCTGAGCCTGGATGCCATGGTTTTAGCAGTGGCCAGAAGTGCATTTGCACAGCTAAAACTAGTGTGCTAGCTGTTCCCATATCTTGATTAGTCAGATCAGCATGGGCACACTTGTTCCTTGAGAAGTCAGATCTGGCTGCAATGACACATGCTTGATTAACCTCCTGTTTGGGCTTCTGTAATGCTTTTTATGTGGACCTGTCTTTGGAAACTGTCTGGAAACTCCAGTGGGTCTAAAATGTTGTGTCTAGAACAGCTTAACTGGCTGCCAGTTCATTTCCAGGCATAATTCAAAGTGCTGATCATGACCTATAAAGTCCTATGCAGCTTAGGTCTAGACTACCTGAAAGATCATACCTCCCCATACAAACCTGCCAAAATTTTAAGATTCAGAAGGAAAGGTTTTCATTTGATCCCACCACCATCACAGGCTCACCTGGTGAGAACAAAAGAGAGAGCCTTCTCAGTGGCTGCTCCCACCCTCTGGAACTCCCTTCCACTGGAGGCCAGTTTAGACCCCCTTTGCTTTCCTTTCATTGGCAGACAAATATATTTTTGTTCAAGCAGACTTCTAATTGGAAAGCAGGGAAGGTTCCTATTGAGTTGTTGTTTCTTGCTGGGTGCCTTCAAATCGTTTCTGGCTTATGGAGACCCTAAGGCGAACCTATCATGGGATTTTCTTGGCATTTTCTTCAGAGAGGGTTTGCCATTGCCATCCTCTGAGACTGAGAAAGTGTGACTTGCCCAAGGTCACCCAAGGGGTTTCCATGGCCAATCTTGGATTTGAGCCCTGGTCTCTAGAGTCATAGTTCAAACCACTACATCATGCTGGGTCTTGCTAAGATGTGTGTTCTGTTCATTTACATTTGCATGGTTTCTAAATATCATATAATATGGAGATTTTAAAATTGTTTTTACATTTTTGTAAGATTTATTTTGAAAATATCCTCTTTGGAAGCTGCCTTGAATCTCACTCTGGAAGAAACGTGGCATATAAATGAAAGAAAATGAATGAATAAATAAATAAACAAACTTGAATTCACATAACAGCAACAAAATCTGTCTTACAAAGTGAAATATTTAAGCTGTTGCTACAAACAATGTGCAACCAAAGACCACTGGAATTAACTGTGTTAGTAGCAATGCTCTTAAGTTATCCCAGACTGTGCTGAGTTTTTTCCAAAATGGATGAAGGTGGGGCAATTAATGACAAACAGTCAGTTGCTGGGGATCATAAGTGGGAGGATGTAATGGCATTCATGATCTGCTTATGATAACATTTGGTTGACTACTATGGAAAAAGAACAGTAGACTACTTAGATTCTTGGAAGGACCTATTAGACAAGGTGGAGCAACTGCCTCAAGCAGAAAATGTTGGGAGGTAGCACTGGGAGCTTCCCAGCTGTTCTTTTTGAATTTTCCAGCTGTTTTCTTCTGTTGCATGACAGAACTGTGTATGCCACCAGACTTGTTCTGGGCCCTCTAAGGAAGCCTGGGGTGCCTCAAGTACTGCAAAGGATACTCTCCCATTGGCAATGCTGAAGTAAAATTCATTGCCCAGTGCAGTCAGTTTCTGCTTACAAACCAGGGAGGAGGCATCATCTTCTTGTTTGCTTCAGGAAGCAAAATGTTCTTGGAAGACAGTCTTTCAATTTGGTCTGTCCCAGTGTGGTGGTTCTTAGGTTCTTAAAATTCTATTTCTGTAAATGAAGCCTTCATGTTCAGAGGCAGTATACCTCTGGAAATCAAGGGCTGAGGCCTAACATGTCTTGCTCATAACCTTCTGAAACAGCCATTTCTGAGAACAGAATGCTAGGCTGTGGTGATTTTTGGTTCAAACCTGCATGGCTCTTTTGTGCTCAGTATTTGTCTTTTAAACCTGGGTCTTCCACAGTATTGATGTACTCTCACTTTGTTTATGGCTGACATCATTTAGAAAGGAAGGAAAGGCCATCTTTCCTTTAATATCAATTAGTAGTATTTTAAAAAAACCTGTGTGCTATTTCATGGTTCAGAGAAACAAACATTCCCTCAAGATCCCCATCAAGCCACTGCTGAGGTTTTGTAGCATGCAAATATATTATGAATTAATGAAAGTTTTGATGGATTAAAAGATGGAAATGATTGTTGTGTTTTGTTTTGTGTTTGTTTGTTTTTTTTAAAAAAAGATCATTTGTGAATTGATAGCTCTAGTAAAACTGTGGATAGGACCAAAAGGGCAAAGAAGAACATAATTGTCCAATGTGATCTTTTCCGATGTGGATGTGGTTGATGTTGCCTTCAAGTAGTTTCAAACTTATGGTGACCATAAACAAACCTATTGTGGAGCTTTCTTGACCAGATTTGTTCAGGGGGGTTGCCTTTGCCTTTGCCTTTCTCTGAGCCTGAAAGAGTTTAACTTGCCCAAGGTAACCCAGTGGTTTCCCAAGGTTGAGTGGAGATTCAAATCCTGGTCTCCAGAGTTGTGGTCAAATTCTCAAATCACTAAACCATCCTGGCTCTTTCCAGTGTAGTGCCCTTCAGACACTTTGAGTGCTCCAGCTTCCCACAACCACCACAAAGAACCCTCAGTAGTCATAATAAACAATACTGGACTAGATGGAGCAATAATCAGACACACATAAGACAGCATCCTGTGGGCAGCCCATCCAAGATCACCAAAACATGCCCAATGAAAGAGTTTATTGCATCCTGCTACTGTTTTCCACAGTTCTGGTTGTATCATAAATCACTGGACTGAGGGTGCTGATCAGCACCTTAGGACATTACTACATGTGGCTTTTAAATCACTTTTACATCAGGAAAGAAGCAGCTGTGGAGACACTTATTGCACAATGATGCCTCCAACCCATACCTGCTGTATCCCAAATCCTTTCCTTTTATGATGAGGAAAACCTTTCAGTGACATGGAAGTGCAATTCCCCAGGTGTAAAATGTCACTCCCAGGGCAATGGTACAATTGCCAGTCACATAGTGTCAGTGTCTCCCTCTGTCCCCACTCCTCTTCACTATTCCCCAGCACTCTCATTACCTCTATTTATTTTTTCTATTTCTTTTCTTTCTTTCTTTTTAAACCTCCGTCATGGTATCAGAGTTCCGGAATTGCGTGGAAAATGTGGGGATTTAAAAAAAATATTCTAAAGGAAGAGGATAAGGCAGGGAGACAAGGTTAAGAGACAGTATGGAAGACAGCAGCCCGTTGCACAACTGAGAAGAGCAACAGTGATGGCTTTTCTGCAAGCACTATGTTCCATTTTTTTTTTATAGTGGGTCCTTGTTATCTGCTGGGGTTTGGTTCCAGGACCCCCATGGAAAACAAAATCCATGAACATAAAACCTTACTTTTTTCTCACTTCCATATAAATGGACTCAATAACAGGTACTACTGGGTAATTATTTATTTAGAAATCCTTGAGGAACATAACATGCAGGTCTAGAAGCCAACATTTCTAAATGTTGTGCCATTGTAACAAAGTGATGTCATTGCTGACTCAGTCTCCCACACAGTACTTTTTGTTTGCTTCTTCAGAGTTATAGCTTAATTGATCTTTGATTCTAGTCCACATGGGAACCCACCCTTCCTCAGTGGTGTAGTCAAGTGATCATGTAGTCAGATAGTGATACTTCTCCTCACCTCACCAACATATACATATGGACGTTTCTTTGTGAAATGAAGCCAGCTGCACACAAAGAGGGGATCTTGAGGGGGTGCTTGACAAGAGGCATGCAAGATTTTTAAAGAGCCAGTCTTTAACCTGGTAGAAATATGTGAGCAATAATGAATAAGTAAGCATTATAACTGTACCTATATTTTACATTTATTGTGTTTTGGGTTGCCTGTTTGTGCTATAATTCTTTCCTTTAGCTGAATTATGGAGAAAACCGAAAAGTCATGCAGATAAGATGCAAGGTGAATCCAGACAATTCTGTGTGAAGTTCTAGGATTTGCCCTTATGTAAAAATCCTTATACCAGTGTAGAGGTGTTGATACCATTCCATATATACTGTATCTCTTCCATCAGGTCGCTGTATTATATCAGTCTGGCTGGAAAGAAATGAGCCTTTCTCCACTCATATTCAGTCCTCCCTGTTCTAAACATTGTGTTCTCCCAGCATTCTCTACTTTTCTTTCAATTTCATATTAATATCCTATTCAGAAAATTCCTGCTATGAGTCCTGGGATGCGGTAGTGGTATAATTTATTAAACCTATACAAAAATGTGATTAACAGCACAAAGCTGTAGATTAGTTGGGGGGGGGGAATTCCTTATGTCAATATTTGATGATGAATCTCACTGCAGAGAGAAGCCTCTTTTGAGGGAGGAAGGAAAGACACATAACCGGTGTGCAGCTCCCAAACTCTTTCACACTGCAGTTATTGTGCTATGATTCCACTTTAACTGCCATCATTCCATTGTGGGGGTATTTAGAATTTCCAGCCAGAGCGCTCTAGTGGCTCACCAAACCACAAACCCCCAGGACTCCATAGGATGCAGCCCTGGCAGTTAAAACAGTGTAGGACTATAATTGTGTAGTGTGGAAGGGCCCTTAGTATTATGCTTTAACTCTTCTAATAGACACCTCAGTAAACTCCATGAACCATTTTTATCTTATCTGCTCATTTTAAGAACCGAACCTTTTTTTTTTTACTTCCTCCCTTCTCATCCTTATTCTTTGTGTGTCACATCTTAACTTTACACTGTATACCTGAGACCAGGGACTGTCTTTGAAAACCACTCTGCAAGACTTTTGGCTAAAGGACAGAGTTTTGATTGTTACATGCCTACAAGTCAGCTCTGACATTTGGTGACTCTTTCATAGGGTTTTTTTTTTAAGTTTTAATCAGAGGAGGTTTGCCATTGCTTTCCTCGTAGGCTGAGCTTTATATATAACCATATTTTATATTTTATTGTGGGTTCAGCTATTTTAATTTTTTGTGCAGTGGAAGAATGGGTGGGTACATGACGTCACAGATGCCCATCACTCAGTGCTGCACACAACTTCCTTTTATCACTTTAAGCTTAGAAATGTTACCCTAAAAGGTGGGGAGACATTAGGGGTCCTTCTTAGTAGTGTCTCCTTTAAATTTTGAGGAAAGTTTAGCTCAAAAGGAGGCCTACAAGAGGAGAGTGACATTAGAGATCTTTTCATCTATTTATACCTGTTCTAACTTCAGAGAGCACTCTGGTTTCAGTGAACAGAAGGGTTTTATTTAGAAGTGTGCTATGATGCATGCAAACAGACAAATATTAATGTAGCCTTAAGAACCATGCAAGGCTATGAGAAAGAAAGGTATGGAAGGTTGGATAGAGAGGAATTCAGAGATGAAGAGGGCAATAATTACCAGCTGAAGAGAGAACCACGGAAAATGGGGAGTGGCTCAGGTTACACAGACAGCGTGGACTAGAGCCCTGATCTGTGAACAACATGGCTATAGCTGGGGTGGATATTTATATCCCATTTCATGCCCTTGAGCCATGTTTGATTTTACCAAATAGAGTAACAAAGACTTAGATGGTTTCCCCATGGAAATGACAAAAGGGATCTGGAACGACTGATGGCCCCCACTCCAGAGTCACAAAACATTGATTACATTTGACACAATCCCAGATGGTTGGGCAGAAAGGGTGAACAGGAACATGTCAGGAGTTGAGGTGAAAGATGTGGTCTCTGATTTGCTTTGCAATAGGACTCCCTTTGTATCCATTGCAAAAGGACATGAAAAGACCGGGGGGGGGGGGGGGCAGAGGGATCAGAAAACTCATTTAGCATTTTTTTTAGTACTAGCTAGGCCTCTGCATGTCCTCAGATTGCGTAACTCCTTTCATGTGTAACTTCCTAGTTTCCATAGGTCATCATGACATCTCAAAACATACCCAATGCTGGATATTAATTATGAAATCCCATATCCAGCAGGAGGTGTGTAGAGTATGCCAAGATGGAGAAGAACAAAATGCAGATGAGAGCTGCCATAACATCTCAATTGTTCCAGCTATATACGATTGTTAAGACACAAACATAGCTTTCTACGTTGTTTCTTGGTTTCTATTATTCTTTACTGATTCTTAGATGAAGGCTTCTGGGTTCTAATCAACACAGGCATCCTTTTTGCATTGCTTTAGGAAAGTGATAGGGGAGACAAATAAGGAGAGGCATTCAAGCAGCTGTGGTGCCAAATCAGAAGTGTTGACTCCCACCTCTTCTTTGTTGTCTGCTTCACTGAACCACTCTTTTTGTTTCTTTTCTGATTACATCCAGCTGGGCTAAACAAAATGGAACTGTCAGACTACAGCTTTGAAGCTGCAGGCTGTAGCTGTTTTGTGAATGGGGGGACATTTTTGCCTACATAAAGCTATAACATCACTATTGGAGTCCTTTCACTGGGAACCTAATTTCTCCTTTCGCATCTCTTTTGCTGCTTTTGTTCATTGGATCATCACCATGGGCCATAAATGTGAATGAATGAGGTAATGAAATTAAAGGATTGTCTTGATTAAATGGGCTTGGCCAAGAATCTGTTCCTTAGAAAATCATCTTAACAGGCTGCCCAAATGTGGGGATGCATAAATTGCTGCTGACATATCTCTCTGGCTTTCCTGTTCATCCCCAAAATATTTCATCATCTAGAAAGGGCTAGTGAATTTTGTTAGTACCCAGTCATTTTCATCAGAGAGATTAAGACTACTATCAGTAACTGAGAAACGTACATTTATTGTAGAATACAGAATGTCTCAAATACAGAATGCTTGAATTATCAGTTCAAAGATCATTCTACTATGATGTCAGAAACATTTGGGCTGACGTTCAATGAATCTGACCTATGTTTAGTACATTGCAGCTGAGTATACAAATTTGCTGATGGATGTGCTTAGGTTGTCACACAAATAAAATAATTTGAATGCCTTCTCTGCTTTAGTGCCACAGTGGGGGATGGTGTTCCTGTTGGACACTAGATTGGTACCAGTGCTGGCATCATTCTGGTTCTTAGTTAAATCATAGCTTTTAAAAGCAAAACCTCTGACAGTCCCAATCTGTACATAGCTTTAAATCATTCTGTAACTGTGTTTAAATTGCTTTATATATGGTCTGTTTCAATTGTTAAATTATTTATTCTTTTAAATTGTTTTAAAATCATCTTACTTGTCTGCTGTCCTGAGATCTTGTGATAATTGGGCGAGATATAAATATTTTACTAAATAACGTGTGCCTGTCCACACATTTGCAAACTTAGCTATTTATGCCTCACAGCTGCCTAATCTGGATGTTGTGGTTGGAATCTTGTTAGTACACTATACCAGTGTGTAACTATGACAGCATTGGTGTTGGTAATAGGAGGGAAAAGACCACAGGGGCAGCAGCCATAAGGAAATAAGGCAGTGAAGAAAAGACTGCTCAGAGTCAGCAGACTCTGGGAAAAGACCAAAAGCTAACATGGTGCAACCCTAAGATTCTGGCCTGTATTCCCAAGACATGTTAAGACACTAGCAAGACTACTTCTGTCCAGGAGAGTTGACACCTGGGGCACCACCCTAATCTGGTGAATCATAGAAATCTTGAGTTAGAGGGAGTCATGTAGAACATATAGTCCAATCCACTACTCAATGAAGGATACCTAGAACTACAGGAACTGCAATATATTGCTTTCCAGTCTCTGTGTGAAGTTCTCCAGTGCGTGAAAGCCACCAGTTCTATAGTTCATTGGTTCTATTGAAAGGCATTTCTTATAAAAAAATGATACATGGGCATCTAATTAAATGGACTGGGGTGGTTATCATAAACATTCCCACTGTTAGAAGAAGTACTACTGTGCTATGAACAGAATGAACCCATTCAAGAGCAGTAAGTAAATTTTTATTATTGGATCTAAACTCAGGGTTGTTGTTGTTGTTGTTGTTGTTGTTTTACATTTCAACCATCCATTTCAGAACTTGGAAATGTGTGGGTTGGGTGGTGGATTACAACTCCCAGAATTTCTCAGCCAATTTGGGATTCCAGACACTGTAATCAAGAAAGGTAATTTCTATAAGCTGCATCCATTACTGATACCAGATGTCATTTCTGAACTTTATCTGTCTCACCTAAATTAGATGGGGGAAAATAGCACTACAAAGAAGTGTATAGTAGGAACACTTTTCCTTTCAATTCCTAAATGACCAGCCTTAGTAGTTTCCTCTTAAACATTTTGGGGGATAAAGCCTGTAATAATAATAAATAATAAATTTTATTTATATACCGCTTTTCCACACAGATGTAAAACTCCATAGCACAGATGTAATGCACAGAGCTAATGGCCTGCAGTGCTTGTTGTTGTTGTTGTTGTTTGCCTTCAATTTCTAATTTAGGGCAACCCAAAAGTAAACCTATCATGGGGTTTTCCTTGCAAGATTCATTCAGAGGGGATTTACAATTGTCATCCTGTGAGGCTGAAAGAGTGTGACTTGCTCAAGGTTATCCAGTGGAACGCTCAAACCACTACACCACACTCAATGCCACTTCCGAGAAATGATCACATTTTGGAAAGTGATTAGTAAAACACAGTATTACCAATTCACATTTCTAACAGAAGGATACCATGATTATAATACTTAGTCCAGGAAAATTAGCAGAGTCACAGCACCTCTGTCTTCTCCAAGCAAAGGTCATTCATCATCCATCAGGAGGAACAACACTATTTTAGTTACAGATGAAAGCCAGAAGCAAGTTTGAAATTAATCTGGATAATTGCTGTCATCCAAGACTGCAGTTAATCTGTCTTCGCATACTCAAGCAGTTAAAAAGTGGAGGTTTTGGAATTGGCTGGTAATTGGAATAATCATCAAGAGGGTTTCTGTGTGTCAGAATTTCAGTATTTCTTATGGCATTATGCACAAAAATGATGTATTTGCCACTAGAGCAGAAGGTCAGCATGTGATAAATTTAAAGGGCATGTGCTGTCAACAGACAGATGGAAAATGGGAGATGGGCAGAAATTAATTATCCATTGCCAATTTTCTATCAAAAGCAAACAATTCCCTGTAATTTATTCATTTTTATTTGTTTAAATATTTATACCTAACTTTATTTATTTATTTATTATATCAGTCAGTCAGTCAACCTTTATTAGGCATACAACAACATATATTTACAGTAAAACTTCAAGATCGTTATTAAAATTTAAGCCATAATCTTGTTGCCTCCACCAGAATATTGGCCATTAGCCTGGTAATATGCGGGCTCCAATCTTCCAATAAGTATCCCACTGATAACCCATCCAAACAAATATTCATTTCCAATAACCTTCTTAACAATCTTTCCCTCGGAATTTTATACAATGGACAGAAAAAATATTTATTATATTTATACCTTGCTTTTCTCCCAACACTGGACACAAAGCAGCTTGAATTTTTTTTCCTCCAGGGTGTTCAAGTTAGCAAACAAATAAAATAATACATTTAAAAATTAAATCTTTTTGTTCTCCTCCTCATATGTAATGGTTGTGCGAGAAGGTGGCGATGATGATGATGATGTACTAGTAGTAGAAAAGCACAGGGCATGACCGAAAGTGTAAAACGAAGACATTTCTTTTTGCAGAGAAAAAATCAACCCAGAACTTTGTCAGAGCTGTCTTAATGTGCCAGAGGTCAGGAAGACTGAGCCAAGCCCTGGTGGCATTTTCTGGGAAAGGAGATGCCCAGTACATCACTGCCTGATCAATGCTTCCCCCAATGCTGCAAGGAGGACCCAACAATCTTCTTCCAGTCATATGCATGCCCCGATCTCCACTCGATCCAATGGGCAGCTGCCTTGTGGCTCCCAGGACTCATTACAACCTCACTTCTATTACCACTGCAACAAGCAAGAAGCGAGAAGCAGCTATGCCTTGCCTCCTCTGCCTGGGCATGGAGAAAGAACCACATTGTGCTCCCATCGTTCCAGTGGGGATTCATCATCCACCTCACGGCATGATGAGACTGCTGAAGGTCGATGGAAAGAGTGGTCCCGTGATCAGCAGCCCTTACGGCCAATGCAGCACCACGTTGTAACTGTCAGGTAAGAAAGAACTAGTTCCTGCAGTGGGTTCTGATGCAGGAAACAAGGGGATGGAGGATTGGTCTGGATATCACTGAAGAAGCAGGGACTTCTTTCCCAAGTAGTCCCTTAGGGAAGGGCTTTTTAAGGAGTCTTTGCATGGGAATCTTGTAGCCCATGGACATTTATGTGGCCCATGGCGGCCATTTGTATATTCATTGGAATCTCCAGAGCCGCCCCCCATTGTAAATTTATTTCCAAAACAGTGGTTCATTCCTCTGGAAACCTCCAGAAGGCCAAGTTCTTGTTTAAAACAGGACCTTGGCATTCCTGCACTGTGCTTTACCCTATCATGTTCAGAAGCTTTCTGGAACCTCTGGTTTAATGGGAAATCAGAAGTCCAATGGGGATCTGGAGAGAAGAAGAAATGGAGCAGGTCTGAGACTCTCAGGAGCCACCCATCTGGATTAGGCCACAAACTGGAAATTTCAGTGTATCAGCTAGCTACCTGAAAGAGTGGATGAAACAAGCATGTATTGTATGCATTAGGGGATCAGGATTGGTTATGCTCCCTATTAAATATGCACTCAGTGGCACACCTGAATCTGCAGTCATGTAAAGAGTGAAGTAGAAATGGGATGAGTTTATGGAATTGTGGCATTTTAACTATTTCTTTTAACACTCTTGACCCTAACACATTTCTGATAGGTGTGAACATAAAGATAAATGTTAACTTCATTTTGATCCTAAAACTACTTTCTAAGCAGAAATGTAACAATTCTCATTCTGGCTTGAAACCAGTCTAAAGGTTGTTTGCTATATTACTTCTAAGGCATTCACTCACACTTTTGGGAGATAAGCCTACCTCTAAGGCTCCATAAAAATGTCATATTAGCATTATGCATCTGTCTCCTTCGAGCAATTTCTGCAGCTTTGCCCTTCATGTGTTCTCTTCTTCTCCAAAATTTCCCTGTGCATTTTAGCTTAATTATTACATTTACATAAAATTCTAGAGACAGAGAGAAAAATTTCCAAAAGTTCATCCAGTTCTTTGAAAGGTTTTGTGAAATTTGGGCCTAATACAGCTCCCTCGCCCTGTTGTTTCTTTCGGTTCCTAGTGCAGACAATCCTTTTGGAAAGATGGGACTGGGCAGGCATTTTGATTAGACTAGAAGTGGGCAACAGCCACTTGTGCAGTTCCTCACTGCTTATCTGTTACCACTGAATCCAGTGGCACATTGCTGAATTTTAGTGGCAGCAATTAAATGAACTACTTTTGATTGCTAGAATATAGTGCACCCTGACCGTGCATCTTGCTTTAAAGAAGGATTGTGCCACTGTAATCTATAGATCTCCTTTAAAATAAGGTGCATGTTCACCATGAGGTCTGTTTTAATGCTAAATCTGCTTTCTGAGAAATTAAGGCTGCTGCCACACTCAGTGGCATCACTAGGCTTGGTGTCATCTGGTAGGGGGGCTAACGGGTACCCCTTCTTCCACTTGCTTGCTCAGCCACCCATCCGCCACGCACCCTGATCTGCCAGGTGGCAATGAAGCCAAGAGGGGTGGGCTCACCTCTACTCTTTTTCTGCTGCCTTGACTCCCTCCTGAGAAGAGAGCTGGCCAATAACAAAGCCAGGAGAGGCATACCTGTCTCTCCTCCTCCCACTTCTTCTCTCCCCTGCCCCACTCCTCTGCTACTGCCCAGCCAGACCCACAAAAGGCTACCAGGCAGTGGCAGCCTACCCGACCTTCCCTCCATCCCCTCCCAGTACCTCACTCATTTGCCTAGCTGCCACCCAGGGATGCAGCTGAACATTCTGTGAGGCAGAAGGAGGTGACAGAAGGGGCATGAACTAGCCCTCCTCCTCTTGCTCTGCCTTGCCTTCCTCTTCATGGAGAGAGCCAGGGCAGCAAAGAAGAAGGGACAGGCACAGCAGCAGCTCACCCACAATGGGAGGAGAGCATGACCGGGTGTCATCCCTCTTATGAGACGGGATGGCAGGGTGGAACAAAAAAGAGATGCCCCCAAATTTTAAAATTAAAATTTAAAAATTTTAATTTTAAGATTTAAGTTTTTAATTTTTTTTGAAATTTTGAAATACTTTTTAGTTTTTCTTTTTAAAAAATCATATTATAACCAAATCTTCACTATGAATATGTAAATACATTTAGGTTGTGTGTATGATATTGTAATTTGAAGGTATCATTTTTAATTTTGCCAGTTGTTTATGTCACAACTGTTAGCATTACGTACACTGTTATATGGGAATTATGATTTACAAGTACCATTAGTGCAAACAGCATTCCTAAGGATTCTGTATGGTGTGCAAGGGGAGGAGGCCAAGGGGATGGTGACACCATGAGTTACTGCACCAGATGACACCAACCCTAGGGATGCCACTGTCTTAAGTTTACCCAGTGGTATCAAACTGCATTATTTCTGCAGAGTGGCAGCAGCCTGAGTTTCATGGTTCAATGGTAACTATATGGTTAAAAGAACTAAACATTGGGTTACAGTAAGGAGTAGATAAGGACAGTTATCAGACAGCCACCCTTACCATGCTCTTTAGGTCTTCTTGACTAGAGGTCCTTTGCAGAGGTCTGCTCTTGTCCTTTGCCTGCCCAGAGGGGTTAATAGGCTCATTAACAGAGAACTCTGCTTTGCGTGAAATTAATAAGCCAATGAATATCTTTCTCCCCACAGACATGACAAAGCGTTCAGGATGCCAAAGAGGTAGGTTACCATCAATCATATCCTGTCCTTCTACATCATTATCATTTTCCCCTTTTGCACACCCTGCTGATACAAATGAGACAATGTATTATTCTTGGTGACATCCGAGACTGGCAAAGAATTGTAGCTACATTAGCAGGCTCACTATTCCTCATTATGAGCTTCCCATTTGTTTGAATTTCTCCCCTTTCCCCTCCGCCCTGCAGTACACACATATGCAATTTACAATAAAGGTATTCTGCTTCCCTGAAAAGCTGCTAGCCTGGATAGCTTCTTCAAATAGCCTGTTTTGGCAATGGTCATCTGTTGCTCTTTGGATTTGGGTTGTGGCACTTATAGATCAAGCCTATATATGCTTCCTCAGAGGTACTATCTTCCTGTGTTCAGCAGTGCTTATTCCTTAGTGTGTTCAGGGTGGCAGTTTCAGAGCCATTTAACACATTACACTAGATTTGAACCAGGTATGTTGCTTTACTTAGCATGCTTTACATATGACACTACAAAAAAAATGTTCCTTTATTTCCACCAGGAATAGGCAATCTGGTGACTTCCAGATGTTTTGGACTACACTTCAAATATTGCAAGATTATTTTTTATGCTGGTTGGAGTTTATGGAAGTTGTAGTCTGAACTGTTTGGGGTGACCAATCAATAAAAGTTGATATCCTACGCCAGTGCTTCCTTAGCTACCTAATGGGACTGAGATTCCTCCCCAGCGTACCAGGGACCGGCACTGTATTTGTGTTCATTGGTTACAACTGTTTCTTTCTTTCCTGAAAGAAATGTTTCACACATTGCGCTGGTCCAGAGATCACCACTCTGAGTAGCACTATTTGTGTTGTTGTTGTGTTCCTTCAAGTTATTTTTTACTAATGGTGACCCTAAGGCAAATGTATCATAGGGTTTTCTTGGCAAGTTTCTTCATTATCATCCTCTGAAACTAAGAGAGTGTAACTTGCCTAAGGTCACCCAATGGATTTTTGTGCTCGAGTGGGAAATCAAACCCTGATCTCCAGAGTCATAGACCAATGATCAGATAAATACACCACACTGTATGCCATGACATATGAGCTAGCAACATGCCCTTGTGACTCCTTTCCCACACTTATACATATGGTGTATGTGTGTGTGTATAATGCTGCCACTTGTACATATGGTGTGTGTGTGTGTTTTAGAGGGAGGAGAGAACAGGTGTAGCTGCCTTCCATGCAACAGAGTGTGTGCTAAACCTTTAAAGGCACAACTGAAACATTCAGCAAAAAATAGAGAGACAGAGTGTTCCTATAAACACACACATGTAAACTTTTGTGTGCTAAACATTTTTTTTAAATGGAAACAGTCAAGGAAAATGCAACATTGAGAAAAAAGAAAAAAAGAAAAAGAGAGAGTACACATAAATCAGAAATGACTTGAAGACACATAACAAAAACCCGTAAGACATCTCATAAATCTGGGGGGGGGATATATGCACACTATAATTGATGATAACTCAATATTATTCCTTATTTAACCATTCAGTTTCAAGTACTGATTTATTAATATTGCAAATATTAATTTTTTGATATTTCTATTCACTCTATCCCTAAGTATCTGACTGAGGTTTTTGGAGTGGGGGGGTGGGGGTGTTACATTTTAGTTTTGGCAGATGTTAAAAAAATTCCACAGTATCTTTATTACTGTGGGAATGTATTAAAACAACAAATACAGAATATTCAAAACACAACAACATCCAATGGTAGATGCTAAATTTTTAACAGGTGTGCTGTGTGAAGGTTGCTCTTGAAGCTAACACTGGTGTAGTGGAACTCTGATCCAGAAGCATTTGTGGCTAATGGGTTCTGTGTATGCTTTTAGTTTGAATTTTAACAGAGCTATCCAAAGTTCTGAATCCTACCCTCCCCTCCCAAAATACATCTAGCACCTTAGATAACTAATTTAAAGTTAAATGTGAAATCAAGTGTAGATTTATGGATTCATTGATATGGGTGTGACAAGCAGTCACTGTTCAGAAAAAGGCCAGTCTCTGCTGTAGAAAAACTGGGATTCCATTCTGCTGCTCCTGTTGTGCTGAGCATCCTGACTCACAGTTTGGTGATAGTGGTCACATTTCCTGACTTCTGTGTGCTGCAGCTTCTTCATCTGCCAAATGATGACATTGTTTATTTACCTCAGTAAGAGATCTGCTACCAAGCTGTTTGTCTGTCAGATGCATTCTGCAATAAATAACATCTTAATGAGAGAGAGAAAATTCTGCTGAAGATAGAGAGACTGCACTAAGAGCCAATCAACACTATTGTGTTGATACTACTTCTGAATGTAGGGTTGCGCAGCAAGTGATCACACATCAGAATGCCAGGGCTGGTCAGGAGGACAGGTTATTTGTCATCATAGAAAGGGAACAAAATATTAATTCATTATTTTGTTACTGTATTTTTACTGCCAAGCATAGGGACTGGGGTCTTATGTGCCAAAATAAGCTGGCTTGGCTAGTTTGGATGTGGCATTGGGTTTACTATCCCATTAGAAGTCACCTACTGTTTGAAAAAGGGTTTCTCCTAGGCATTTGTGTCACTGAAAAAAAAATGGAGCAGGGGAAACCTTGAAGTTCAGGGCCACACTACCCCTATCCTTGATCTAAAGAGTAGGAGTCAGATTGCAGGAAGGCTGGTGCAGAAGACAAAGAAACCCAGCGGTATATATTATTTCTGCCTAGCATTGGGTTGGCAACGTGTCTCCTTCCAGCTGTAATTGAACTATAACTCCCATCAGCCTTGACCATTGTTGCCAGTGGTGAGGAATGCTGGGAGTTGCAATCCAACTGCATTTGGAAGGCCACACTGTGCCCACCCCACCCCAATAAATCTGAACAGAAATGAATAAAATATAGGGAAGACCTGAGTAACAGTTGCTTCTTTTTCTTTTTCTTCTATCTAGCTTGTCCCAAGTTATTGCAGAGTGGCCAGTTGCTGTCTTAGTGCTCTGCTCAGTGACAGTCTTGGTCTGTACTTTGGTGGGCCTGCTAGTGGGAAATTTACCAGATTTTTCTGAGCCCTTAATGGTAAGTTCCTATTTAGGAAATGGGTGGGTCAGCACATATTACATTCTTAATTGTAAAGTTTTGTCATCCTCTTCCAAGTGGGAAGCTACCCCATAACAGAAAACTTTGCAATCTGGTGGCTTCCATATGCTATTTTTTTTACTGCAATCCCAATAGTCCCTTACCATGAGTGACACTGTTTAAGGCTGATGGAATCTATAGGCTAATATATATATATATATAAGGCTGTGGTTACCCAGAGAACGTGGGAGTTACTTTTTGAACTACCATTCCCAGAATCCCCAGATAGTGTTACCATAGCTGTGCTGGCTAGAGGATTCTGGGTGTTGTAGTCCCCAAAAGTAACCTTTTCATGCTCTAGTTGCCCAGCCCTGTAATAGAAACTGACCCTATTGTTTCACCAGTTCACTGAAATAACAGTAATTTAATAACCTCTACATGCATAACTCATATTTTAGGCATCTTTTGAGAAATACTCTTAGCTGCTTAATGAGATTATGCATACCTACTTAAATATACCATATCTGAAAAATATTTAAAAGAAAAAGAAAATATATTCTACTCATTTATATTTTTAAAGCTTGTTAAATCGTATGATCTTAATATACTCCTGGGGTAAATTATGAAGAGAATACATTCAAGGTATATAGATTGGCTTCTGACCAGGATTTGCCTGCTGTGGACAAAAAGGCTCAGCTCATGAAAGATCCTTTTGACAGCTTGTTTCATACACATATCACAGTCCAGCTAATTCCAAGTCCTCTAACCAACTTTGTCATATTTTTAGATGGCTGTAGGTGGTGTCAAGGGGAGAAAGTTAGGATGTGGCTATGGGGAGGGGGTGGCAGCAAAACGAGGGCATTGCCCGTTCCCCAAATAAGAATAATTAGCACTGGCTTTTCAACATAAATGGAAATAATGAAAAATTTAAAAGATTTTAAACGTAAATGTAATGTAGTGATACTTCTTCACGAACACCTCCTCCTGCATAAGTGATGACTTATTAAGTTCCCATTGATTCAAAGGGTCTGCTGTTGCTGAAACTAGACATTAGTTTTAGGCCTTAAATTGGTACATATTCCAGAAAACTCATTTGAACTGACATCAGGATTATAACTGTTCTAGATGAGATCTGACTTGGCCTCTTGTTGGCAAATTACAATGGCATAAGTTGGACATGTCAGTGCAACTGCTGGGGTCCAACAACCACTATCAACAACTCAAACGAGTCCTGGGGTTAAATCAGACCCTTGGAGCAGAGCTGGCAAATTTCCAGAAGCCGAAGCATGGCTCCAAAGTCCAAGTTGGGATGACAGCAACTGGATGTCTTCCAGGAACTGCAGCAATGCAGGAACCTCCGGGGACATACAGCAAACCTATGCTGTAGCTTCTTCTGATAAACCACCAGAGAAACTAAGTCCTCAAAGTGCTCTTTATTCACAGTGCTATAATACAAAACTAGGGCCTGTTACAGACTGCCAAAATAAAGCTGCTTCGGGTCTCTTTGGAGGTATGCTGTTTAAATGATGCATGCATCCGAAGAATCCGGAAGCTGCACCAAAGCTGCACTCCAGTGCTTAGGAATGGAGGGTGGCTTTGGCGCAACCTCCAGACTCTTAGGACCCATGCATCATTTAAATAGCATACCTCCAAAGAGACCCAAAGCAGCTTTATTTTGGCAGTCTGTAACAGGCCTAGATCTCTAAAACTCCAAACCATACCAATCCAATTCCTTCTACAAACCCACACCACACCCTTGCAACCCCTGGGCTTATATAGTCTCCAGACCATGTGGTCTCTCAAACCCAGTGAGTTCAGGTGTGTAGCCATGTCATGTGTCTCCTGTGCAATCTAGACACATGGTTTCATCATCCATGGCTACGTGCACTTGGGCATTGAAGTGTCCTTGAGCCAATGAGCTTCAGCTGTGCTGATCAACCTTGCCACTCTGCTGAATGCTCATGGCCAAACACACACACATCAAGCATTTCCCTGTGTGCTGTCTTTTAACCCTTCAAATCCCTGACAGGACATGTGTCATGGCAAATCCCTTTTTGGTCACTGCAAAGGCCAGAATTCTGTTCCAAACATACAACATCCAAAATCCCACCCACAATTCACCCTGTAAGTGCAGCACAGAGCAGTGCAGTACACACACACACACACACACACACAACACAGCCATTTTTGTGTTGCTGGAGAATTGCGGGATCAACAGAGATGTGTCCAGCTCTTTTCCTGTAGCTGGATGTGCTGCAACAAGCACCTACAGTGACCTCCAAGGATTCTTGGGAGATCTCTGCAGACAACATTCTTGCAAAGCATTCAGCTACAGGAAAATAGCTGGACACATCCCAACTGATCCCCCAGTTCTCCGACAACACAGAAACAGTCATGTTGTTGGGAGGATTCGCTGCACTGGTTACAAGGGGAACTTTTAGGGAGACATAGCTATGTGATATACACGTCTCCCAATGCAGGATCTCAGATATGGTATATTTTTTAAATGCCCAGATTTAATTCTTTTTAAAATGTTCTTCTTTCTACAAATAGGGATTTGAACCACGAGACACAGATATTGGCAGAAAACTCATGGTCTGGAAGAATATGAAAAGCCAGACAGGTTATAAAAAGGCACTTTCTCTTTCTCCCTCTACTGAAAGCAGGTAACTTTTTTTGCTGGGGAGTGTGTGGGCTAGATTAGAAATCTAAGATTCTAACAAGGGATTTATTATATTTATATTTATATTTTAATATTTATTATATTGCATGCATAAATAAATAAAATATGAAAACATGATATTTGCCTATAAGGATAACTAGAATTACCAGATATCAGGACCATGCCCCTTCTTCTTTGGTTTTCAGGTCAAGAGGGAGAAATCACAGGACAAGAGCATTGTCTTGAAAAGTGTGTGCATTCTTCTTTAGAAAACATATTGGGGGGTACTCGTGTTGCCATGTAGCAAAGCACAACATCTGAAGTCCACAAAACAGTGATAGCTTTATAGGACTAATCAAAATACACAATGCAAGCTTTTGGCACTCCACTGGCTTCAACATTAGGCAAAGGTGTTAAAAATCATACATGAGAAATTTTCTTTTAAAATATGACAATGTTTGTCACAGGCCTGCATTTTCCTTTATTAGACTTTGAGTTTTTATTTGCATGACATATTCTGAAATCCTGTGGTTGATGCTTAATGTGTCAAAGATATCATTGGGACCTGAGACACTACCAGGAACTGTCAGTTGATATCAGTTTTGGCCCAGTCTCATGGTCTGGGATGATACTAACCTGACAATCCCAAGTCTTAACAGAAGCTAGTGTATTACAACATAGTGATACTGCACCAGGATTTCTTGACCAAGGTTCCCTGGACCTTAGGGTTCCATGAGACATAGCTATGGGTTCTGTGAGAGATTGTGATTGAAAAGTATTACCTTTTTTTAAAGCTGTACATATACAAGCAGAGTCTTCCTCAGCCAAAATACTAGGGACCAGAAGTGCTTTCATTTGGGATTCTTTTTGGATTTTGGAATACCTGTATTTGCATATATGTACATAATGAGATATCTAGGAAATAGGACCCAAGTCTAAACACAAATTTCATTTATGTTTCATGTACACCTTATACATATAGCCTGAAAGTAATTTTATGCAATATTCTAAATAATTTTGTGCATGAAACAAAGTTTCTGTTCACTGAACCATCAGAAAACAAAGGTATCCCTATTTCAGGGACCCATAAAAAAAGTTTTGCTTTTGGAATATTTTGGATTTTGGGATTCCAATAAGGGAGAGTCAAGCTGTAATAATTATTTTATGCAGGGGTTCTCTGAGACGTGAACATTATTTCAAGGGTTTTCCCCCCCAGTAAATAGTTTGAGAAAGGCAGTGATGTGTCTAGTTCTACAAAAATGGGATGTGGGACTATAGTGAACTACATAATTGATCTAAATCAGCCTTTCCCAGCTTGGAGATGTTCTGATGGAATGGACTACTACTCCATCATCTTAAAATAAAACTAACAAGAGAATTATTTGCATACTTTATGTGCTAAGCAAACATTTTGCTTTGGCCTTTAGAATCTAAGCCAGAGAAATGGTAGTAATAAAAGTACTTCTTCTTATAGCTTGGTAACATAAGAGGAGGTCAGCCAATTGACTTATTGGAAAGTGCTCAAGTCAAGCACTTTAAAATATATGTATTGTTGTTTCTTTTGTTAGCTATGGGGACATGGGCATGAACAGGGGGCAGAGATCAATACACAACGAAGCAAGAATCAAGAGGATGGTAGAGCCAAACTATGAAAAGGATGGTTTCTTTTGTGGCCCCCCAGGTAAGTCTTATTTCAGACTGGGCTTCTATTGGTTTTAAAAAAGGAAATAATAGGGAAATAATTCTAAATGCCTGTTGGAGTAAAAAAAAAAGTACTTACCAGCTGATACATGGGTCTCATTCCCACTGTACCTTTTAAATCGGATCGTGAATCGGTTTCAAATGACCCTGGCTCCCACTTAATCTGAAGCAATTCCAAGAGTGGAGCCATGTGCTAGACCCATTTAACCCATGTCTTTTTGATGCTGATTTTTTCTGCTGCTTTTTCGATAAATCAAATATGCGCAAGTGTGAACCATATGCATATCAGAATTGGTTTAAATTTCCCCTTTGGTTGGCTGGAACCGAATCATTTTGAGTTGATTCATTTATGAATGGGAACTACAAGTGGATTATTTTAGAGAGAAAAAAAATGCAATTGGGGCAAATGTAGTCGGAGAAAATTAAATCGGGGCCAGTGTAGTGGGAACCATGCTCTGCTGTCGAATCGATCCATCAATTTATTTGTAAGTGGAAATGGGTCCCTAAGGACAGCTGCTCAAGGAAGGGAGTTCCAGAGCTGAGGAGCAAACACTGAGAAAGCCCTAACTTCTGATCCCTCCAACTATATCTATGAAATTGGTGGGACTAAAAGAAGGGTTTCCCTTGAGGATCTGAGAACAAGTAGGCTCATGAGTTTACCTTTTATTAATGTGATTTTCAAGTTGTATTTTAATTATCATTTTTAAAATTAAAGTTGAACTATTTATTGTGTGCCACTTTGAATGCTATTCTTGGAACAAAGGCAGGATACAAATTTAATAAATAAAATAAGGGGAGAATGTCTAGGGGCACCCAACCACCAACCCCAGCCAATGATTGAGCATCTCAGTGGGGTGACAATATGTTGAATTTTCTGGTAGGAGGGGTATGGAATGGACAAAGAGCAGAAGTGGAATGGCATATCTCAAAAAAGGCCTGGCTGGCTGGTAACCACACTGAATAAGGGCACTGGAGAGCTGCAACACTGTATTGTACATGCTATTTGTACTTTAAACCTTCCTATTTTTATTCTGTGATGTCCTCTGGTTGCCAGTACCACTGTCTCAAAGCAATGTCATTGAACCTATTGGGGCTTTATTTCTCAGAGCTTTCTCAGAATCTTGGTACAATATGAATAATTCTTGCATAAGATGACAGATACTGAAATGAGGCATTGCAGATATTTCATTGTTTCATTGGACTGTTACTGGACTGTTATTTATATTCATGTGCATTCAGTTCTCTGTATGAGTACTCAGAAATATGTGTGATGAGACTTAATGCAAGGTAAATAGGATTTCAACCTGAACAGGATTAAAGCTTGTTTAATTATATGATTGAAAAAAATAGCTATTATTTATTTTTAAATAAATCTGTATTTATAAAAATACAGAAACAGCCCTGAAGAAGCCAGCCTGTAGGTCACATGAAACAATGTCATGCAACTGTACTAGCATAACAGTTGGGTTCAAATGTACTAGCTCATAGTCCCATGACCATTACGTCCAACCACCTTGTTTCCTGCTTGCTACAACAAGGATTAATCCTTAGTCAAGTAGAAAAAGAGCACGCACACACACACATATATATGAAGAATAACAAGACTAGAGAGGAAATATTGGTCATATACTCAGACCAATATATGCAGCAGGTCTGATTCACTGGCCTTAAAGGGGAAAAAAACATATTATTATAATGTTTCTAGATGAATTGCTTACATTAAACAAAGGTGCCTTGCACTCCAAATAAGAATTCTCCCCCCCCCCCCCCGAAGTTTTCCTTCAGTCCACTAATTTATCATATTGCAGGGTTTAAAACTTCAGTTGGGCATTTTGGAATACAAAAACAAAGGGACAGGCAAAGTGACCAAGGAAATGTGAACACAGCAAGTATACAAGTATATTCCAAAAGCAGACCATGCTCGCTGGGGGCCGGTGCTTTCCAGGAGCTGGATTAACCCAGTTCCTTTTTGCTCCGGTGCAAAGGACCAGAGCGCAGCCTTGGCGCAACTTCCAGCCACTGGGAGGTGTGTGCATCATGTAATCGGCATACCTCCAAAGTAGCCAGAAACTGCTTCTTTTTACCCACGTGTTTCACTCCAAGTTAAATGTGAGTTACTCCCAGGTGAATGTGCAAGGAACACAGCCAAAGTAATGGGAAAAAAATGGTGATTAAGTAAACAAGATAATCTTTTATTTGCACAGAAGACAAAACAATGAAAAACAACTGCAGGGATTTTGTTTGCTTTTGGTGCTGATTCCACAGAGTTGTGAGTGCTCTCCACTTTCTGCACTGGCTTTGGCTAACACGGACAACTGTTAGAGCCTTGTTGCATTATTGAACAAACTCGAGAGGCAAATGAAAAGATGTGTCTTTTTTTCCCTCCCTTTGCATGACTCTCATTTCTCTCATGTTGTAAAATCATGGGAGAGTGTTTGTGTAAAAGTGTCATTTTTCCACAAACAGATTATTTCAATTGGCAAATGGGACAATTTTAACAACATTTTTACAACTCTCTCCCACAGTTTTCAACCAGAAGAGAACAAGAAGGATTTCATGCAGAGGAGGAGAAAAAAGATGTTGTCTTTGTGTTTGCTTCCCGAGTTTGTTCAGTAATGTGACAAGGCTCCAAGTAGCATGATTTACATGCGCTTCCGCTTGCAGAATTTATTATTAACTTTAAGTGTATAAAGATACTGAAGGATTCTACAAGGGCAAAAACAGATCACACACACTCAGCTCAGAAGTGTGCTGGGGGAGATGTCTGAACGACATGCTTCCTGGAAAGTACAACATTCCCCACTGCAAAGCTGAAGAATCACAAGACTGCATTAAAGCTGGCTAGGCATAAGCTTCTTCAAACAAAGTTTTACAATATTATTGAAGAACCTTGGATGACCCAGGCTGAACTCGCTTGAGCAAGTAATAAATATTGTATGTAGATATTCAAACTTCAGTCTTCACTGAAAAAAGGTTTGAAAGTGACATTAAGGGTCAGAGGAGGAAAAAGCAGCTTGATCCTAGGTTTTCTGAAAGTGGGTCGAAACCTCGCTGTCCACACAGCCCACTCCCAATGCAGGCCAAACACCCATGGGCTATCTGCACCATGTGGTGTCAAACCACACTGTGCTGTTTATTTTTGGGCATCACTTCCCCACCATGTATGTGCTTCATTGAGAAACACATCACCTGCAACCTCCAGTTACCTCCCCTTCCCTCACAGATGCCATTCTATTGGATGCCTGTCTGTATGACTGGCCCACACAGTCTCACATGTCATGTACCACCTGTACAGTGCATCAGCGCATTGGTGTGTCCAGTGATACATTGGCAAAACACATTCATGGAGGCCTCCCCATACATGTCCCTTCACCCCACCTTCATCCCATGCCCCCTGTTGGACTGTCTGGTTTGTGTATGCTGTAATTACATTCACTGATTATGGTGATCATATTTTTCCTTTGGTGCACTGATTCCATAGAGTTTGTGGAGCTCTCTCCACTTTCACACTATCCACTTACTTTTGCCTTTAGGGAAGAATTATTCTCAACTGGTATTTATGTCCACAACTGCTGGGAGCTTATGGAACTTGCAAGCAAGATACGTCCATGTGTCAAATGGAACAAGACAAGGTTTGTAGTGCTGCAGGCAAGATGCCCACACTTTTCATTTTAAAGTTTTCATTCAGGTTAAACTTCTAAATAAGAGACAAGTCAGTGTTTCCATATATAGTTATACTTGTTCTCTCATATTTTCTCCCCCCCCCCCCACACACAACACACATGTGTCTGTTCCTAGTCTAACTAGGGTAGACCCATGGAATGGAATTTAACTGTGCCCTGATTTGCCATTCAACAATTGATTGAATGGGTCTGCTCTGGCTGAAACTAGCCAGCAAGATTCCGGCTCCCACACTACAGCATCAGAACACTGGATCCTGCAACACCTAAAGAGTACAGAAATAAAATATTATCACTCAGGAGATTTGCATTTCTGAAAGCAATGAGGTGAAACATGAAAGGCTGGCGGGGGCAGTAATAAACAACCTACACTGTAGCATTTTAGAGTTGGAAGAAACCTTTAGAAGGCATCTTATTCAACTATCTGCTCCAGTACAGAAGGGATATCTTCCATACACTGGGATAATAACTCCCATTATCCTTAGCCCTGGCCATGCTGCCTGGGGCTGATAGGAAATGTAACTGAACACAAATGGAAGAGGGCTCCATGTTGCCTCCTCCTTGACCTATGGCACATAATGTCAGAGTTCCATTAAGGAATTAGGTTTCAATGAACAGCCAAAATCTTGAGCTTGAAAACATGGCCTATATCAAATGTCACCTAGTGCTGCCTAATCGGGGAATACGTAAGATATCTTTTGTCCACCACAAATATTAGTTTATAAATAGGAATGTGTTGTGTGTGCCTTCAAGTTGTTTCTGACTTATGGTAACCTTAAGGTGAAACCTGTCATGGGGTTTTCTTAAATAAATAAATAATAAAACTTTTATTTGTATCCCGCTTTTCTGTAACTAGACAATCAAAGCAGCTCACAACATATTAAAATCCACATTTACAACAATTGTGTCCCACATTCCCCCCCCTTAAAACAGGATTTAAACATGTTACAATTAAAATATCTATTAAACAGTGGTGTGTGTGTATATATACATATATATATATATATATATGAGAGAGAGAGAGAGAATACAGAGTAGTGGGCTAATACATGATGTGGGGGGGGCAGTCATTCTGTGGCTGGGCACTTTTTATTCAGGAAAGGCCTGCTGGAAGAGATCTGTCTTGACAGCTTTTTTAAAGCTGTCTAAGCTGGCAATTTTAACGGATCTCGTTCTGGCAGGCCGTTCCATAGTTTGGGAGCAATTGCAGAGAAGGCCCTCTGGGAGGGTAGCAGTTAGTCTGGTTTTTAACGGCTGCATAGATTCCTCCCAGAGGACCTGAGGGTGCGAGGCGGATTATGGGAGCAGGCGATCCCTCAGATAGGTTGGGCCCAAGCCATGTAGGGCTTTAAAGGTTATAACCAACACCTTGTACTGTGCCCAGAACAAGGTGTTGGTTATAACCTTTAAAGCCCTACATGGCTTGGGCCCAACCTATTTGAGGGATTGCCTGCACCCATTAATCTGCCCCGCACACTCAGGTCCTCTGGGAGGAATCTATTGCAAGATTTGTTCAGAGGAGATTTGCAATTGCCTTCCCCTGAAGTTGAAAAAGTGTGACTTGCCCGAGGTCACTGAGGGTGTTTTCATGGCTGAGCGGGGAATCAAATCCTGGTCTGCAGAGTCATCGTCCAATGCTCAAACCACTATGGCATGCTGGCTCTCATAAACAGGAATGCTTTTGAGTTTTACTTAGCTCTTCATCAAGTAAACATGAATTTAGTCAACTTGTCAACTAATGAAGTAACTGATTCATCACCAGCCTTTTAACTGTGGTTCCCTCATTTGCCATCACATACCACTGAAATCAAAATACTGTACCAGAGTGGTTTTAAGGTAACGAAGAAAGATAAGAACTTCCAATTTCATAAGGATAAAGTACCATCACTGTTAGGACATCTTTAAATTATAATTCTGAATTAAACCAGCAGCTTCAGCAAAGTATAGTCTTAATTTTTAGCCTTGTCAAATAAAGTTAGTCAATACTGGTTTATTTAATAACTCTGACATTAAACTGGATATAGAAACTATAGCTCTAATGTCTAACCAAAGAAATACTTACGGTAACAGAACAAGTTTCATTGAATTTAGTGGGACCTCTGAGTAAATCAACAGCTGCTTTAAAACTGTCCCAGTTTCTCTCTCCTCCTCCACATCTCCCATTGTCCTCTGCTTACTTCAGTTGTTGCAACACTGAGTTCAAAGTGCAGAAGGAGCTTTCATTCAGTTAACTGCTCAATTGACTGTGGGATGGGAGAAGACAGGAGAGGTGGAGTCTTGCCCTTCCTATAGGCTAAGGCAAAAGCAAGCTTCTCTTAGCTTGTCTTTCTTCCTTATTTATAACTTTTGCCATCTGGCCTCACTCTGATGTTGCTTGGCCACACAGATCCAAGTTTTTTTATCTGTGAAATGGTAAGTACATAGGGTTATATTATGGAGCATATATCTTAATATTCAGAATGAGGCATTAATAGGTATCTTAAACCCATAGTGGGGGCAGGGAGGTGTGGCCTACAGAGTCATTGGATTGCAACATCGTTATCAGCCAACATAGTGATGAGGATGAATGGGAGCTGCAGTGGGGACAGCATCTAGAAGATCACATAGTCCCCATTTCTAAGCCATTAGAAAGGCAGCACAATGTTTAATTTTCCATTCTTTGTCATTTCTAAGGCAAGGTCTGACTTCTGATAATTAAATTTGCTCTTGGCTGTTCTCATGTTACTGAAACAGAAGTACAGTGGTACCCCGGGATACGAAATACCCACGTTACGAAATTTCCGGGTTACGAAAAAAATCCATTGAAAATAATTGTTCCGGGTTACGAAGGTTATTTCGGGTTACGAAAAAATTTTGGTGCTTTCGGCGCTTTTTCGCACGATCGCGGCTTTTCCCCATTAGCGCTATGGCATTTCGGCTTGCGAATGCTTTTCGGGTTACGAAAGCGGCGGCGGAACGAATTAATTTCGTAACCGAGGCACCACTGTATGTATACAGTCAGCCCTCCATACCATGGATTTCTTATCCACTGATTCAACCACCTCCAGCTTGAAAAATTTAAAAATATGTTTAAATTCTGAAAAGAAAATCTTGATTTTGCCATTTTATATAAGGGATACCATTACTGTGCCACTGTATTTAATGGGATTTGACATCCACAGATTTTGGTATCCAAAGTGATTCCTAGAAACAAACCCCAGTAGATACCAAGGGCTCACTGTTAAAGTTTTGAGTAAAAGAGTAGAAAGGGCACGGTAGAGCAATGTATGTCACCCTTTGCTTAATGAGAAGTTAGGTGAAACCTGACAAGATGCACACCTTTAAAATATCTTGAATATCTTTGAAAATCCATGATTCCGTGTATGAGTAGTGTCTCCCCAGATGCAGATCACCATTATTTTATGCCATTACTGTATTGTAGTTTGTAATTGTATTTGCAAACTACATGCAGTCTTCTAGATTTAGGACTGTAAACCTCAACAGCCATATTGAGCACAGCCAATGGGAAGGAATACTGGGAACTGCACTGTCTGGCGTACTGCATGATTCTGTCTCCTCACCTATAGCCATGCTGGCTGAGGATGATGAGAACTGCAGTCCAACACATCTCTATGGCATAAGGCTGGGGAAAACTACCGTGCCTCCTGTTCATTTGAAAGCAGATGTGTATGAAAAACTTTTCCCCAAGAAACAATTCCTGGGGTAAAGGCAAGAAATAAAGCAATTAATTGTTTGATTAAAAATGACATTATCCCAATTTGCCCACCCTCAGTATCACCAAAGAGTCACTTGGCAGCCTTCTACAGGGCTGCATTGTGCCTGTGGATTGCCAGTTGCCAACTCTTAGATTATTACATTGTATTTGGACAAGAAGAAGAGATCATCAGAAAGCCACAGAAAATTAAAAATTTGTCACAAAAGGAGGGAGAAAAAAAAGAAAAAGTGGCTTAGAAAAGAAAGAATGATAGAATTATAAAGTACCACAAAAGCCACATAGTCCTGCCCTCTAGCATGCAGGAATACAGAACTAAAGCAACCCTGAAAGATGCCCATCCAGTCTCTGTTTAAAGATCTCCAAAGTTGGAGAATCCACCGCCCTCCAAGGCAGTCTATCTTGGCCAAGTCTGATTCATTCTTTTCCTCTTTGTTGTTTTTCAGATTCGGTCTCATCCACAGTTTGGGAGTCTTTGCCAGCGTACTGAAGCCAACGAATGCTGTCCAAGTTGGTCTCTTGGGAACTACATTGCTGTCATGTACAACCGGTCCTCTTGTTTAGAGATCACACAGGCAGATGTTTCCCACACCCTCTCCCTTCTGCGTTCTTGTGCCCCTGACTATCACAGAGGTGTCCTTGTCCCTCCTTGTATTGGCCCCAAAGCTGAAAGAGACAAACACGCACAGTGTTCCAAAGTCCCGGAGAAATGCACTCGGTTTCATGCCATTTACCAGCTCCTTCATTTTGTAGTCGACAGAGATTTTCTCAGCCCACAGACAGTGGGATACCAAGTGCCAACCCTGAAATACAGTTTGCTGTTTTTGCCTACAGTGAAGGGAGCATCCATGATGGACATCTACCTGAACAACCTTGAATCATGGGAGTTGTTTGATAATTACACATCTATTACTGGTATGGACCTGGGCCTTAAGCAGAAACTATTCCAGCACTACCTTTTACTGGATACTGTGTATCCAGCCATGGCAATACTGGCCATATTTCTAAGCATATTTTTTTATTCACGCTCAGTCTTTATTACTTGTATCATCTTGATGATCGTCTTTGGTACCTTGATGATTTCCTATTTCTTGTACAAGGTGGCCTTCCGATTCCCTTACTTCCCTTTTATAAATCTAGCAGCAGTCATCATTCTCAGCAGTCTCTGTGCCAATCATACCTGTGTTTTCTTTGACCTCTGGAACCTTAGCAAGAGTCAGAACCCATCTGCAGGACTTCTGCAATGGGTTAGACTAACCATGCATCACTTTGGTTATCTCATGCTGGCATCCTGCCTGACCACTGGTGCTGCTTTCTACACCAGTTATACAAGTTACATAACTGCCACCCGCTGCTTCGCCATCTACATGGGCACTTCTGTCCTGGTGAACTTGGTATTCATGTTAACATGGCTGCCTTCCTCTGTTGTGCTGTATGAGCGTTACCTGGCAAGAAACTGTATTTATAAACCAGAAGATTACTGGAATAACTCTGGGCACAAGAATGTCATTCTGTCTTTCCATCAAATCCTCAGGAGTATCCAGAACACCTGGAGTGAAACCTTCAAGTTATTATTTGAGAAAATTCTTCCTTGTGGAGTGATCAAGTTTCGTTACATCTGGATCTGCTGGTTTGCTGCCATGGCTATGGGAGGGGCCTACATTTCGTGTCTGAACCCTAGATTAAAACTCCCTACTCTAGAGCTGTCATCTGTGCAGGTTTTCAGGCTTAGCCACCCATTTGAGAGGTACGATGCTGAATACTGTAACGAGTTCATGTTTGAAAGGCTGGAACAAGGAGAAGACCTGCCCATGCCTGTCATCATTGTATGGGGTGTCCTCCCCGTCGACAATGGAGATCACTTTAACCCCCAGAGCAATGGCACTCTGGTGATGGATACAGCATTTACAGTGGAAAACCCTGAAGCACAAAGGTGGCTTTTGGACTTTTGCCAAAAAGTAAAGAATCAGACCTTTTTCTCCTCTGACCTAGAACAAAAACCCACCATTTGTTTCATGGAGGAATTTCAACGGTGGATGGACAGCCGTCAGTGCTCCAAGCGAGATCACAGCTTCAGCCTCTGCTGCAATCACTTTTCCTTCCCATATGGCAGAGAAGTCTTCCTTCACTGCATCAAGATGATGGTCATGGAACAAAACCGAGATAAGACTGAAGCTCATGACTTGGGCCTCCGATTCAATGAAAAGGGCAACCTTGTTGCTCTAGTGCTACAGTTTCAAACCATTCACCATTACAGCTTCAACTATAGCAAAGCCAAACATTTCTATGATGAAATTGGCCACTGGATAAAAGAAGAGATGAAGGCAGCCCCTATGGGGCTTCAGAATGGCTGGTTCACCAGTAAACTGGAGCTCTATAATCTCCAGCACAGTGTGGACACAGAGAGTATGGTAGTATTGGGCTTATCCATAGTTATCTGTTTTGTGGTTCTATTGCTCACGACTTGGAATGTCCTTCTCAGTGTGTTCTCTGTTGCAACTATTTCTGGCACTGTTCTGGTAACTGTTGGGCTTCTGGTTCTTCTGGAATGGCAGCTCAATGCTGTGGAGTCTCTCTTCATTTCAGCAGCTGTGGGCCTCTCTGTTGACTTCACAGTGAACTACTGTATTTCCTATCACTTGTGTCCACACTCTGATCGCCTGAGCCGTGTAGCGTTCTCACTGAAGCAGATGAGCTGTGCTACCGTCATGGGGACCTCTGCTTTGTTTTCTGCAGGTATCATTATGTTGCCTGCTACTGTGCTGGCGTACAGGAAGCTAGGCATCTTCATGATGATGCTCAAGTGTATCAGTTGTGGCTTTGCAACCTTCTTCTTCCAGTCTCTCTGCTGCTTCTTTGGCCCAGAGAAGAATTGTGGACAGATTCGTTGGCCTTGCACTCATGCTCTGAAGGACTACTCAGACGGACCCAGTTCATCCAACAGAACTTTTACCTGTGGAAGAAATGAGAAACAGACCAGAATACAAAAAAGCCAGGAATCCAGCAGTGCAAATGAGCAGTATGAGCTCCAGCCTTTAGCCAGGAAACTTAGCGACAGCTTTGACAACAGCACCTCCACTAGCAAGCTGTCCAACCGTCCCTCTGTCTTATCTGAAGATATTCAGCTCCAAGACAGCAGATGCCCCAGAATGGAAATCCACACTTCCTTTGAAAGGAACAGACAAAGCCTTGAACAAACGGGGGAACATCATATAGCTCTTTGTCAGTGTCCAGTCTTTCAAACATCTTCTCCTTATAAACATGGAAAAATCTCAGGAATGGAAGCTGAAAGCCATCAAGATGGGCTTTGCAGAGACTGTAGATGTCAAAAATATGCCCCCCAAACATGGGAACATCTCCAGTCAGCCACCACAATAGATGGTGACAGACTGTTCAATAAATCACACTGTTCAAGCAACACTGATCAACAAAAATCTGATTATACCTCAGAAAACAGTAATCTACCGGAAACTGAACTGTATGATCTCCACAGATGCCTTTATTCGACTGGCAGCTCTTTCAGTGTGCAAAATGTCTCCAGTGAGACCTCCCTCAGTGACTTTGAACCAAGCGCAAAACTTGTGGAATCAGCCAGTTCTTGCCCAGGTCATTTAAATGTAGCCGATTCTTGTTGTTCAACTCAGAGAGGTCATTTGAATGGAAAGAGAGACACACTGAAGCTGGACCTGAGGGAAACAGTCTTTGATATGTCTGCATCAGCATCACAGCAAAACAATGGTTTGAGGAGAACTCGGTTAGGAGGACTAGGGATTGAGGAGGAACCTGTTGTTTTACCAAACAGCAAGCCAGATATGCCCGATGTTTGGATCAAGCGGTCCAGTGTGCAAAATTCTGGTTACTAAAGAGAAAAACTCAGAGGGAACAATTTTTCCTACTACTTTAGGGCAAGGAAAATAAATGTCCATTTTGAATAGCATGTATGTAGCTGTGCTCTGACATGAGAACAAAGTGTGACATGAGAACAAAGTGTGCTGTTACAGTACAGTGAAAGTGACACATTTTTACAAAGCCAGCAAAGCTGATGTGGATTAGAAGCAAATGTTAATGCCACGTCAGCTGTTCAACTGCCTACTCAGTAGTCAGTGCCATATTCTCAATTATACTGTAGGATTATCAAGCAAGAGTTGTGTGTCATTCTCTCTAGAGCAATTTGTTATGGCGTGTCAGTCCTGTGGGGAATCAATGGAGAGGCATGATGATTAGAGGAATAAACAACTCAATAAATATTGAGAGACAGAGAGAAACCTTATACTAAAAAGTATTTGGTGTGATGAGTCACTGTCATCTTGCAGCTGACTGACTGACTGAATATTGTTGACTCAAAAGAAAATGTGTTTTTAGTTTAAAAATCTCTTTTTACCGCCATTCATACAAATCTCCTTACAAAACAAATATTCACATAGAGAAAAACATGTCTCTTGGGCATTTTCAGAGAAGATTTATCAGTAGCTCTTTTAAAAAAATATTGCTGTACTTGCCACTCTTTTCTACATATATTTTAGCAATTTACTCTAAACTGAAAGTTTAGATGGATTCCTTCCTCCCCTCCCCTCCTCCATGACGATGTGTTCACCATAATTCTTTTCTTGTAGTTTTTCATTCTTTCATTCTGGGTAATTTGTGTTTTACTGTGGAGTCTAGTCTTCATGTTAGGTGTTCTGCTCAAAGCTGTACATAGAATTTTTTTTAGGTTTGCCTATCTATGGAAGCCTGACATTTTCTTTCTCTGCTGGCCCAAGGCCATGGCACAGCCCTTAAGCCTTTCAACCACCACAATTTGTTTTTTCATCTGTCTGATTAAATGGTAACTCAGCATTAATGAATAAACGCAATGTTTTTAAACTGGTCTTAATGCTTTTTTTTCCTTCTCTCTTTTTCTTCATTTTTAATAGCCTAATTAATAATTATGCCATAATTAGTATTTCCAGTTTCTATGTATGATTGTGAAAGCTGGACTGTGAAGAAAGCTATTAGGAAGAGAATCAACTTGTTTGAAGTGTGGTGCTAGAAAAGAGTTCTACAGCTACAGATAGCAATTTGTGTCCCATGCTAGAGAAAAGGAGGATAATGAATGAATGAGATACCATGGACTACCAAAAGATAAATGAATGAGCCCTAGAGCAAATGAAGCCTGAACTCTCACTAGAAGCCAAGATGCCTAAACCATATTTTGAATATGTGAGGCTATATAATTGACTGGAAAAGGTGATACTGGTAGGTAATGTGGATAATGCTACTCGGTAAAGGAGAAGACTGCATTACAAATGCATTGATTCAATCAAGGATGCCATGGCCCTGAATCTGAGCTGTTGATTACCAGAGTTCTTGGACAGCTCTCATTCATTGTGTCACCAGAAGCTGAAGTTGGCTTGACAGCAAATAACAAAAATATATGGAGAGCTCAACCACATAAACCCAGGACTATCTTTGCCCCTTAATCATCTCTCACTGCTATTAAAATAGTTCTTACCACAAAGCTTAAAATAGTTACTTTTCAAACTACAACTCCCCAAATCCTCCAGCCTGCATTTTCCAAGGCATGATTTAACATTCATATTAAATTTTTCATGAATGGTCACATGCATTTACTTTCAGAAGCCTCTGCAGCAGCGTTAAGGCAGACCTTGCAGAAGGATTGAGCAAAGTGTGGTACTGAGACTGCATGTGGTTCAAAAAGCTGTTTTGGGGCCTGATTTCCTATCAGTGTCCTTCCTCTGGCAGCCAAAGGTATATTGCATGTGATTTTTCTTTGAACAGGTTATAGAACACCCTTGAATCCATTTTTTGAAACCAGAAGAACGTTCCTGGGTTTTTATTTTCTCTTTTCTTTCCCTTCCTTCCTTCTATTCTTCCTTCCTTTTTGGAGTCTCTGAAGTCCCTGAATTCAGATCCAGCAAAGTTGCCCATCTGTGCCTTGGGATATAGCTACCAGGAGAGATAAAATGAGGACAATTTCCCCAAATAAGAATTCTGCCCTCCTTGAATGAAATTTTCCTTTTGTCTCCATATTTCTAGCATTGCAGAGAGCAAGGCACTGAAAATCACTGACATCTAAAACACTTTCATTTATTTATTTTCCTCACATTCCCTTGGGAACTTTCCCTAAACTGTATTTCTAAATGCTCACCTGAAATGTTAAGTTACTGCAATGGCAGAAAATTGGAGACTGATATAAAATTTCAATTTGGGGCATGCTTCTTATTGGGGGGAGCAACGCTATCACTTTGCACCCCCTCCCCACAGCTACACTCCTGCCCATTCTTTGTGATATAGTTTTAATGTAAAACAGAAGTGTGTAGTAGCTGCACAGAAATACTGTACTATTAAAGCAAATCCTATATCTTACACAAAATCTTGTTCTTATGAATCCAAATAGAAAGGAGATGTTTCTTTGACAATATCAACCACACATCAGTCCAGCTCCTGTTCTCATCTGTCTATTTGCCAACTAAAGAATAGACCATTACAAGAATACAGAAACTAAGCCCCTAATGTCGTCTTTAACATTACAATCATATTAAGGATGTACAACCTACTGTGTTGACAAAATAATTTGACTCGACATAGGATTAATTATGAAGCCAGGAGAATTTAAGAACTATTTTTAAGCTTTGCTTCTAGCTGTCCAGTTACAGAAGAAACTAAAGAGAACTTCAGTGTGCTGTAAAACAAGGGTGGGTCACTGTGGCTCTCCAAATGTTGTTCCTATATCCTATACTTATTTTGTTGTTGTGTGCCTTCAAGTTCTTTCCGATATATGGCAACCCTAAGGCAAACCTTTCACAGGGTTTTATTGGCAAAATTTGTTCAGAGGGGGGTTTACCTTTGCCTTCCTCTGAGGCTAAGAGAGTATGGCTTGCCCAAGGTCATCCAGTGAGTTTCCATGCTCAAGCAGAGATTCAAACCCTGGTCTCCAGAGTTGTAGCCCAGCGCTCAGACCAGCACACCACAATAGCTTTCATTATACTTACTTGCTTGAGAGCATCCTATTTAACACAGTAGGGCTTAATTCTGAGCAGAATTGTATAGAATCATAAAATCATAGAGTTGGAAGAGACCACAAGGGTCATCCAGGCCAACCCCCCTCCCATGTAATATAGGATTGCAATATAAAACAAAAGAGTAAAAATTTCAAAAGTATTTTCCATCTTTCATTTATGAAAATTCAGAATTAGTAGGGCAGTCTGCTCCCCCTGATTTCCAGGTATTAAAACTTTACAATACTAAGCCCTACATTATCTCAGTCTGGGTCATACACTTTCAATAGAGCACTTTGCACCTGACAAATTTTGTCATGCAGTCAGTCTTGGCTCAAATGGCTCAGCCTCAGATTTTGTGTGGAAATGACAGGGTTGGACCCAGGCCAATCTAAACTTTGACCTAGAGATGGCAAGTTAGCATTGATAAGTTGGGCAATCTTGAAGGGAAGCAGGAACACTGGCAACAGGATAATGTCCTCCACCCCATTTAACAGGGACAGGCAGTTGGGGGAGTTAGAAGGTGTTTGGAACAGGCCGGATCATGCAAACATACAAAAACAAATCATTGAAAAGGCAATGGTGCTAGGAAAGGTGGAAGGCAGTAGAAAGAGAGGAAGACAACATACCAGATGGTTAGACTCAATCAGGAAGGACATGGGCTTGGGCCTGCAGGACCTGAGCAGAGAGGCTGAAGACAGGGGGTCTTGGAGAGGTCTCATTCATAGGATCATCATGAGTCAAAGTTGACTCAAGAGCAGTTAACAGTAGATAACACTGTCTACTATAAAACCATATCTCTAAAAGAGTGTCATGACTGAGGAACTATACCAGGTGTCTGCTGCCTAAGGTGCACTGCTGTCTAATGTGACTGCCTTGATCTGTCTAATGGCAGAGCCAGTCCTGGTGCATTGTTAAAACTTACATTGAACTAAGGGTAGGCACTAAGTGATGTGACTGAACTTTTAAAGTTAAGATCTACCTTGGCCATGGACAAAGAAAACAACAGGGGGGAGCTAGGGCTGCCTCTAGATGGATTAACACCCCCACATGCACACACCAGAAGTCTTGGGTTTTGTACCCGTACTTTCCAATTTTATTTTGGAGAGGCACATATTCCTGGGACCTCCTGGCATTATCAAGGACTTTTCATTCCCATTCCCAGTTTAAATTAACGCAGTATTTTCCAATTTGAAATGTCTCTGTATTGACTTCCGGTTGCAATGGTGGATTGAGAAGATGTCCTTTGAAGTAGCTCTCAGAGGAAACGTCTACAGGACGCAGTGTCGGGGCACAAGAGAGTCAGAAGGGCTCTATGCAGACTCATTTCTACCCAAAGAGGAATCAAACCAAACAAACATCTTGGTTTCATTCCCCAGGTAAAGCAGGTCATGGAACATTTTGCGGCCACGCCTATGTTGTGCTCAATGAGTGAAGGGACGCCTACAACTTTTAAAAAATTTTGTTTGTTGAGTTTCTACAAGGTCTGCACCCCATTGTATGAGGGTTCCAATTTCAAGCTTGGAGAACATATGGACTGTTCATCATTTAATCCAAACTCCAAAACCTAGCTTGCAAAGAGGAAAGAAGCAGGTGTTTTAAGCTTGGAAATTAAGCCAATATTTTGTTTAAAAAAATCAAATGATTGTAAGGACCCTGATATTTGTATTGGAACTATAAGAGTGAGGAAAAAAATCCCAGTTGAAAGACTGTGGGAAAGATGTAGAGGAGAAAGAGAAGAAAACAACAACAATAATAATACTGAATAATACAACGGAGGAAAATTGTGAGTAATGAATGGATCTGGTTAAAGAAGGATATTGTTTTAACTGGTTTCTGCACTGTCAATTTAAAGAGAGATTTACACAAGATGTTAAGACTTTAGGCATTGAGCCAACCTCCCAAGAATTTGACAAAATTATTTTTTCTGAAAATCCCCGAAAAATTTCTATGTTTTATATATATATATATATTTAAATTAGAAATGCATGATGAGTATGTTAAATCCTCCATGATTAGATGGGCCCAGGATTTGGATGAGGTTTTACCTTTAGAGCAATAGGAAAAAACGTGGTGCGAGAGACTAAAATACAGTGTGTGCTGATATTAGGGGAAACTATTATAAGATGCAAAATAGATGGTATCTTACACCTACTAAATTGGCTAGCATATATAAAAATAAAAAACCAGAGTGTCAGAAATGTGCGAAGGTTCCAGGATCATTTATACACATGTGGTGGTATTGTGATACTTGACAAAATATTGGACTCAAATTCACAACAAAATTCAACAAATATTAAACTGTTATGTTAAACTGGATGCAAAATTATTTTTATTGGGTATGATTTCAGCTCCAAAAACAGAGGAGAAATTTGGTAAACTTTTATTTTATATGGTTTCTGCTGCTTGGATGGTATACGCTTCTCATAGGAAAGGAGATGAACAACTCACCTGGAAAGAATGGCTGATGAAATTATTGGACTATATGGAGGGATAAATTTACTTGTCTAATTAAAGGTCACAATTGGGAAAAACTGAAAAAAACGTGAGAACCCTTTGTTGGTTTGAATATAAACACATATATATCAAACAGTGAGTGGGGAAAAATGTGAAAAAATGGCAAGCAGTTGAAACAGAGAAAAACCTGTTTGTATTGATGTATGTTTAATTGCGTAATAATGTCAATATGTCTCTCCTAGGAAGTCATCCTAAATGTTCAGTGTTGTTAGTGTATTGTTATTGGTTGTGTTATTGTATTGCTATTGTTATTATTTCTGTATTATTGTGGTAATTGTACTGTAATTGTAATGCTATTGTTATTGGATTTTTTTTAACTCAATAAAAAAATTATTGTTAAAAAAAGAAATGTCTCTGTACTTACCTTGTGTGTTTCTACGACAGGTAGAGTATGCCTTATCTGGAATTTTGAAATCTGAAAAATCCAAAACCTTTTGAGCTATATGTATTTGTGAAGCTGGAGAGAGACAAAAGGATCTATGAAATAGTGAGAGGCGTTGATGCACGCCAAGCATTTGGATTCCTGCCATTTCATAGATCCTCAGTCTTTTATTATGTAAATGCAAATACAAGCAATTCCATAAGCAAGACTAAAAGCCGCTGCCTTTTAGATCCAGTTGGAATTTAATGGATGGAATTTAAAGTTTATGTCCTGGACTTCAAGCATCTCCCTAATACTCATATGGCCAAAAGGAGGAGGGGCTGGACAGAATGAATACCCTTCCATACCATATGAACTGAGGACAGCAACCACAGCATTGTGACAAAATGCAGGCCTCTAACTAATATTTTCACCTTTTTTCCCCTTTCCCCTGATGATTTTTAACACCTTTCGCCTGATGAAGAAGCCAGTGGAGCTTTGAAAGCTTGAGCAAAATGTATTTTGTGCATTTTGGTTGGGCCATACTATCACTGCTTTGTGAGTTTTGGATGTTATTGTGCTTTGCTATATGGCCAACAAAGCTGAGAGATAAATATGGGTGAAATTTGTTTTGAGGCCCAGTTCTACCATTGGCTGTGAAGGGATGCTCGAACCTATTAGTCAGAGGGCTAACATGCTTCTCCACTGTGTACCATCTGCTGCATCATTTACCATTGGCAAATGATATAGCAGTAGTGTGTGTCAATATGGCACTTGAAGAGGCCTGGAGCTATGACCAGTTCTGGAATGAGACACACAGTGACACTAGAGTAGATCCTTAGATCAAAGATTTGTTGGCCCCACTCAGTGGAATGAACAGCAGAGTCCCAAACACAGCACAGCTGGCATACTAAATTTTGAAGTAAATTAATACATGTTGTCACCCCAGTAAATTAATTCAGTCTAAAGCCTAAAATGAGATAGCTTTACCCACTGCACAATCACGCAGAAGGATTTGCACCATTACCATCCTCATGGTAAAAGTCATCCTTTAGGTTTGCACTTAAGAGGTTAGCCTCTCTCCTCACAAAATTTCTCATGAAAGGAATAAATTTGGGGGAGGAATACGTGTGGCCCTCCAGGTATAGCTGGAATTATTCTTCTCCATTGGCTGGGGGGGGGGGGGAGTTGCAATCTAACAACATCTGCAAGGCCATATTTTGCCCACTCTGTTTTAGGATATCTGGTGGGGTGAAAGCCAGGATTGGAAAATCCAACTGATTGACTGAGGCTGCAGCATTAACTTCACTCAGTGAAAATCAGTGGAACAAGGTGAAAATTATGAGAATATACTCATAATCCTCATACAGCAGAAGATGAAATGCGGACCTGTGTGATGTCATGGATTTGTGTTTTATTTATTGTTATTTAATTTATTGGTTGTATATTAGAATATAAGGTAAAATGCTATTGAGAGGGGGAAGAGAATGAAAAGTTGGAGTTAATGCTAATTGGTGGAACATTTGAGGAGATTTGTATAAGGGTGGTTCAGTTTGTTGGAGTTAATCTAGGGTCTGAGTAGAGGGAAGTTAGAAAATGGTTTGAGTAAGATTAGGGTTGAGCTGAGAGAAGGGAGTTTGAATTAAGCAATTGATAAGGGTCTGAGTCACCTTAAAAGAAGTGACAGAGAGAGAGAGAGAAAGAGAGAGAGAGAGTGTGTGTGTGTGTGTGTGTGTGTGTGGTGTTTTAAATGTAATAAATAATCTGTGGTGTTATGTATTGTTGTGTGCCTTTATGTCATTGCTTTTTTCTGAGGCTAAGAGGATATGGCTTGCCCAAGGTCACCCAGTGGGTTCCCATGGCCAAGCAAAACCCTGTGCAAGTTCAACACTCAAACAACTATGCCACACTGGCTCTCATGTTTATTTTTATGTTTATGTTTAACTTCTGTAAATAAAGAGTATCTACACACACACAATGGGGCTCGTACCTGCAGTGCAGCATGATGCACATGCCATGGGTGCACACATCATTACCTTTTCCGGCACGTGGCTTTCAGCATAAGCTGAAAGCTGCATATGGCACACCCACATATGCTGCAGTGCACTCTGTGTGTGTGTGTGTATATATATACAAACACACACACACACACATATATGTATATACATACATATATACAGAGCCGGCCCTCTGTTTTCGTGAACTTGGGAGTCTGTGTCCCTCGGAGGGGGGACAAAATGGGGTGTGTGCTGCCATTCAAGCCAGTGGGGCTTGAATATTGATGATTTTTCATTTTTGCAGGGGGGGGGGTCTGGAACGGATCCGCCACAAAAATGGAGGGGTGACTGTATTTGGTCTCTGGAAATGCTATCTATCCGAGAGCTTGGATTCAGCCAAGGTGTTTGTGGTAGCAGCATTGAATATAGAGGGGTGGTGTCCATTGTAAACAGAAGTTATGTAAATCCTCAAAGATACCCTGAGGTTTTTTTTTCTGTAGCCAACCTTTAGATTTTATAATAAAAGACAGAATATAGTTTAATTTAAAAACAAACAAACTGAAATCTCCTCTTTCCTCCAGTTGCTAAAGGCATGAAAGAGCCTAGCCTTTGAATTATGGTAATATTCTCTACCAGGAGAAAATAGCTCAGACTGAGTCCTCTTACATTTGCATAAAATAATAATAATAATCCTCTTGTTTTTGCAGCAACTGGCAGTGTTTGCCTCCAGATAAATAAAAAGGCCATCACATGCCACATGCGCCCCCTGTGGGCCACTGAGCAATGGGATCCTGTATAAGTGATACTGGTGCTCATCTGCTACAGGAGGGGCAGCCTAGAGCAGGGGTAGGCAACCTGCGGCCCGCGGGCCGGATGCGGCCCAGCAAGGCCTTGGGACCGGCCCCCGCCCTGTCCTGCCGCCGATTGCAGCCGGAGCCTTTGGCCTCTCACACAAGGGCATGGGGCCTTTGGCCTATCAGTAGGAGGCGGGCAAGGGGGGGGCAAGCGGCGGGCAAGGGGGGCAATTCTCTATAGAAGCCTCAGAAATATGCATTTATATTAACATTTTTTAAAAAATCAGCAAATTTTTTCACGTGTCCTCCATTTTTATAAAAAAAGTGCCCTCCATTTGAAAATTTTGTCCTGCATTTGTCCCGGTTTATTTATTTCTTTCATTTTTAAAAAAAATTATTTAATTATTTATTTTTTGGCTTCGGCCCCCCAGTTGTCTGAGGGACAGCAACCCGGCCCCCGGCTTAAAAGGGTTGCCTACCCCTGGCCTAGAGGGTCTGCATCTGGCAGTAGTCAGGCTTCCTCCATGCTTTCTTTCCTGCCTTTGCATAATGCTGCTGCTTGACTAAAAGTTCAGTTGGTGAAGGGTGGGAACAAGTTAGCTGCCATTACTGAGTATGAGATCCTAGAAGTTATACTGACTATAAAAGCCTGGTTATGCCAACAGGCCAGTCCTGCATTGGAAAGGCAGCCTCTGCATCTGTTCAAAAAGCAGAAGCTGTTTGTCTCATCCAAGGCTAGATTCTCACCACTGGAGCAAATGAAAACTCCAGCAGCTAGAGGCCCCACACAGCTGCTAATGCCACATGTAGACAAACACACAAGTTTCTTGTAGTGGGATGGTGTCTAGACAGAAAAGTTCAGGGTGTGTTTGTTAACCTCTCTCCTCTTGCTGTTCCTAAGTATTGGGAGCATTTACATTCTACTATGGTCTTATGATGAAAAGGGGGTAGCAAACAGGGAATTGCTGCTTCCAATAGGGCCCTGTCACACTACCGAGTTATCACACTATGATTCCACTTTAACTACTACATCAACATCCTACAGATTCCTGGGATTTGTGGTGCAAGGAGGTTTACAATTCCCAGATAGAGAACTCCTCTAGTGCCTGCCCAGATTACAAAACCAAGGACCCCATAGGGTGCAACCTTTGAGGTTAAAGTGGAAGCATAGTGCTACAGGTGTATATGAAACATAAATGGATTGTGTTTAGACCTGGATTCCATTGTATATGAGGGAGACTCAACCTGGTACATAACTGCATAGTGTGAAATAATATTTATTTATTTATTATCCGCCTCTCCGCAAGGTGGGGAACGACAACAAATCAATAATGAACAACATTAATTAAAACTCATTTAACTTAGGCTGATTTTATCGCACGGAGTTTCCCCTCAAAACGGTTCCCAGGCAAATCGGAAACGTCCGGTTTGGAAAAAATGGCTGCCCAAATCCAACCCTGGAGGCAACGGGAAGCTGTTTTGAGGGCAATGTCCATGTGATAAAATCAGCCTAAGTTCTGTGTTTTTTAATTAATGTTGTTAGGTAAGTCGGGCACCGGAGGCGGTGCAATAAAGGCCTATATTTCTTCTCTGGGGCCATTGTTTTTTTGTTTCTTTTCCATTCAGCATTAACCCTGCCTTTGCACTTTCATCTCGCAAAAAGCACAAATCCCTGAGTTCCACAGGATGCGGCTGCAGCACTGAAAGCGGAGTCACCCCGCATTTGTTTCCACGGTGTAGACACACACTCAGAGGCTGCAGAAATCATCCTGTGTGAGACCGCTCTGACTGCCCAGGCTCAGAGCTAGGGAATCCTGGGAGCTGTAGTTTATGGTGGCACCAGGGATCTCTCTCTCTGACAGAGAAGGCTCAATGTCTCACAAAAGTACAGTTCCCAGGATTCCTTAGCATTGAGCCAGGGCAGTTAAAAGGGTCTCACACTGGATTATTTCTGCAGTCTGTTCACACTCTCCGAGGCTGAAGAAATAATCCACTCTGAGACCCCTTTAACTGCCCTGGCTCAATGCTAGGGAATCCTGGGAACTGTAGTTTTGTGAGGCATTGAGCCTTCTCTGTCAGAGAGAGAGAGTGTGTGCTCTGAGGCCCCAACAAACTACAATTCCCAAGGTTCCCTCGCACTGAGCCAGGGCAGCTGAAGCGCCTTCGACGTTCTATTGTGCGCGAGACCAACAAGCAAGCCTCCTCCTCCTCCTGGCATTCCAGGCGCGAGACCCGTTCTCCTGGCGGAAGCAGGGCGTTTGAAGCCACAGCATGGTGGGACTATTATTTAGCGCATGCGCGTTCGCGTCTTTTCCCGACATGCTCTGGGCCAGGCTTGCCAGTTTCAAACTGCGGCGCCAGGCAGCCAGGGAAGAAGAAGAGCCTCTGCTGAGGAGCTCTCTGTGAATTGCTGAAGGTTTGAAAGTCAGGAAAACTAATGGCCTCAGTACTTTCTTTGGCCAATTTGGGGGGCTGCATCCACACTGGAAAGATAACCCAGTTTGGCACCGCTTTAATTCTTTTTCTGGCCCAAGGCTATGGAATTCTGGGAGTTGGAGTTTGTTGTTGTTCTTCTGGCTTGTTTCCTTCCTTGTGCTTGGACATGCCCTCCTTCCCCTCCCTACACTTCATGCTCCCCATGCCTCTCAGTCACTTGCAGTATTTCCTTCCTATCTTCTAGGTTCTGAATATCATGGAAAGTGAGAAGTCTAGGATCCCTCTCTACAATTTTCAGCAAAGGAAGACAGTTGGTATTCTCAAAGGTTTCTTACCCTTTTAAGTTCACAGTACATGTTTTAATGAACTTCAGACATCTTTGCAGTGCTAGCACACAACAACTGGCTTTTTGTGACTGGACACTTTTGTAGTAACAACCATTGGTCATACATTCTGTATTTTCTTTCCCTCTGATCACACTGTGTACCACGTATGTGTCGAAATCTGCCAACTGAAGGTTATTTCTTTGTGCATCAGATGAAGTGGGATGTTCTCATGGAAGCTTATGCAATAATTTGGCCATGCAACCACACGCCAAATATGTCACAGCCCTCTGTTGGGGGCTGCATTTACACTGCAGAAATAATGCAGTCTGACACTGCTTTAACTGCCATGGCTCAGTGTTCTGGAATTCTGAGATCTGTAATTTTGTGAGATACTAAACCACCTCTGTCATAGAGCTCTGGTGCTACAACAAACTACAAATCTCAGGACTCCATAGCATTGAGCCATGGCAGTTAAAATGGGGTCATACTGCATTATTTCTGCAGCACAAGTGCAGATGTAGTGTTTTTTCTCTCTCTGTACTCCAGAATGTTTGAACAAACTTCTTCCAAAGGGAGTTTCAAGGGTTTCTCTCATTTATGTCATTTTAAGAAAAAGAATAATCATACGGGAGTTTCTCTTGCTGTTCCTCCATTGCTGCAGACCAAGGGACGACATCTGCATTTTTCCCAAGCCCTCAATACAAATGCAGAGGACTTGGAGGAGAGCGAGAGTCTCCTTCACTTGCTTGGATGAAGGACTGGGCTAGAAAAGAAATGGTGGGAGAAATCTTGGCAGTGGATGTTTTCCACAAGCCTCACCATGATTGAAGCAAATATCCAGTTGTTTTCAGAGGCCTCTAATATTAGCTGTAGGCTGTGGCAGAATCTTAGTTCACTTGTTTGGGGTTTTGAAGAAGGGAAGAAACAATGGGAGGAGGGTTTTTAGCCCTTGTTTATAGCTTTCCACAAGTGAAACAAGACAGAGGAAAAAGGACTTAAACACACACACAGCAGCCTGAATAATGATGCTATACATATCAACCCCTAAAGTAAATCTAGTTTATTGGAACTTACTCCCAGTCAGGCAAGTGGATATAGGACTGCAAACTTAGCCTTTTAGGCTGCTGTAATTCCTCAAGGGATACTTGGGAAGAATGATGGGAAACTTCTGGTACTCTGAATATTATTAGACTGCAAATCGTATCAGCCCTAGAGATGTAAAATTTCCGGAAATTTTGAAGCTATGCAAAAAACAAACACCCTGTTTTTATTTTAGAAAATGAATTTTGTGGAACAGTTATAACTTCAGGAATGTGATGTTATACATAATATAATACACTGTAGCACAGAATTAACAAGTATGGTATATCAAAAGTACTGTGCAGTTCAGTCAGAAATATTCACAAACTGGATTCAATATTTAAAATTATTCATTTTACAAATGAAACTGAAAGATCCTGAACTTAAACAACATCTTTGGTTTTGCCACTTTATTAGAAGCAAACACAAAACAAAACAAAAAATCCAGCATCGACGTTAGCAAAACAGAGAAAATAATTTTGTCTCCTCTAGCCTTACATGATATCGAGTAGACAAGTACTCATTCCCAATTTAAAAAAAAGTGGAGGAAAGGATACTGAGTCCAGGAATTGCTATGATCTGGTGTCCATTCTACTTCAAAGATGTTTTCCTGGTATAAATTTTTACAAATAATTTTGGGATAGTAAATATGAGCATCTTCTTTTATTCAACATTTGAAAAATAAATATTATAAAATCCATTTTTTTATTTCATAAAAAAAATTCCACGGGAAAAGGGGCTTTGAGGAAAAAACTGGGGTTTTTGGATTCCCTCCCAGGGCTTTGACATATCTAGTCACTCCTTTCCAAAACAGCCAGGGCAGAGGGAAGAATACACTCCTCACCTGTGCCCTAGAATGCGAAATTATAGAAGTCATGGAACACTTTTACCATTAAGATTAGTATTTTTACTAATTAATTCAATTAGTATTGAGACAGTATTTCTACTGTCAATGGAAGACTTGGCTATTTACTCAGATATTTGACTGATATCTTTTGTAAATGTTGATGCTGACAGCTATCCTTTTAACAAATGGCTTTTGATGGATTTTATTTTTATTCTATTCTGTTACTGTAGTTGTTGGTTTTAGTTCTTCTTTAACCTCTTTTTTTAGCACTAACTAAACATATTACTTATTTGCAGACCCACCAATGTTGGTTCATTCAAAAAACCAAGGTCTCAACAAAGTGGTGGACCTAAACCCACTGAAAGATGCTGATTTTAATTTTGCTGTAAACATTCCTGTATCTCTTGCCTCCAAAGACCCAAACCAAAGGTAAAGTAAAAGTACACTTCTAGCATTGGAAAGCGTCTGTGGTGGCCCACTAGTTAGGTCCTTCAGATATGGGGAGGGATTATGGTAGTTGCATTCCAAAAATATCTGGAGGGCCATATTTGTTCATTTCTGCTCTGCATTTACAGATAGGGGAGCAGCACTTGGTTGTGATCTGAAAGAGAGCTTTCTCCATGCCAATGTGGACTTCAGAGCTTCTTGCCAACTTGCCTCCCTCTCTGGGGTCCTCCTATTAATAATAAAAATATTTGGCCTGTTTACCAGTTGACTTTAGTCTTCCATCCTTAAAATGTTTACAAGGTTGTTGTTGGTTTTTTAATCTAGTACCCCCTCACTTTTATTTTTGACGTTCTCTTATTTTTAATATTTAATTTGCATTTTATTAATCTTAAATCACTGTAAGTCAGAGTGGACTTGAAGCCACATAAGAACAACAAAATAGGGTCAGAATTGTAAATTGCATTGACCATTTCTTTTAATAGTAAATAATTTTAATAAGATTTACTATCCACCTTTTTAACATTAAGTGTGAACAGTGAATTTGCTTTCCATTGTGTTTGATTAAATATTCTATCCAAAGAGCATGGAAGCATTACTTTCATCTCTAAAAGTAGTTTTTCAAAGTTCTGTTCAGATGGTCTTTAGTAATTGGATTTAAAAAGTATAACCTTAAAGATTTACGTTTTATTTGGCATAAATGTTTGTGCCAACGAGAATAGCTATATATATTTATACATACAGACACACAGACACACATATGCACATAATCTAAAGTGGGGAGGGGTGGAAGTGAGAGCACAGAAATGCAAAAGGTATCATCATAGGGATGATCTTAACAATTGTCATTATCGTGGTTTTGGGCAGTGATCCTAGCATAGATATCACATTAACACACAAATGATGATCATCACCATTAGACTCTGTTGTGTTTTTGGTGCAACAAATTAGCTTTGATACTGCTCTCTGAGAAATTTGTTCAGAATAATAAATATACTTGTGGAATGAAGTTATTGTTCATACATGGATTGCAGTTTGGCTTTTAGTTGTTATTGTGTATACATGTACAAATACCTCTCTATTCTACTAATGTTCAGGCCCCCAAAGCTAGGTAAGAACATAGTGCCTCAGCCTCCTAAGAAAGCTATGACAGCAGCTGCGCGCAGGTGAGTGCCTCTGAGCAACATTTCTTACCTTCTTCTTTTTATGCTTTCCCTCATCAACTGCCCTTTAGAGCAAGATTCTTTATATGAATTTCATTTAAACCAAGTAATGAAATTACAGTCTTGTCTTGCAAAAGCCAGTTATTATGCAAACATAGTTCTCTGTACTTAAGCAATGATTTCTGAATGTAAAACAAACATTAAACTGCTGTACTATCTAAACTTTTGGTTATGTGAGATTGGTTCTGCAGAGTTAATTCAGATTACGTTCCTGCTGTGAGTGTACTGAACATTGTAACTCTGAGAGTTACAAGTAGGTAAATAGGTAATTTATAGTGATGGTAGGATGCATTATCAGCCTCCCAGCCTACCAAGGGCTGCACCTCATGGTTCCAGGTTTCCAAATTTGCTATGGTATGCTAAATCCTCCCATTTTTCCTTTAAACATGTGCCTTAAGCTACTGTAATTTGCTCTTTAGGAGGTTGACTTGAAAGCAAGGTCCATGTTCCTTGGGTACTTTCTTAAAGGAAAATAGTGTGGAGAGTTGATAGTTTGCTGCCATTGGCCCTCTTTGCTGTACTTCAGTCAGCAGGCAAAGACCTTTTTATTCCAACAAGCTTTTAAAACAAAGTGTTTAAAGAATGGGCTGGAAGTGCTGCATTGTTTTAAACTGAA
>NC_056522.1:321926106-321980668 GCF_019175285.1 Sceloporus undulatus | reverse complement strand
CTGTTTTAATTGCCTTTTATCTTTAATTGTATTATACGTTTTTAAACATAGGTTTCAATCATTTTAATATTGTGAATAGTTTAATTTCATTTGCTGTTTTATTTATTTATTTATTTATTTATTTATTTATTTATTTCTATCCTGCCTTTTCCCCAGTCTGAGACTTAATGTGGCCTATAATGATTAAAAACCATTTGTTAAAAATCCAGAAAATACAAAAGTTAAAACAATTAAGCAACCAGAAAAAAATAAAATCAGGTTAAAACATACATCATGAAAACACATGTGCACACCAGCACAAGAAATAGCAATATCCAGCACGTTGTGAAAGATGTATAAAATAATAATAATAATAAATTTTTGATAGTTGTGTTTCTTGATCAGGGCCATGAATGGGGAACACCTTAAGCTACAATGTCTTTGCATTCATCTCTCAATATCTGTGGTGCAGTGAGTGTTCTTAGTTTCAGTGCTAAAGGTAGACAAAAGAGCTATCTAGGATAATTCACTGATACGTTTAATCTTATAGCCCCACAAACAGATACAGAAGGGAGGCAGAGCTCAGGAACAAGAACAAGCTGCTGGAGTCTGTTAAATGTGAACTGAGCATAAAGTTGGCAGGAATCCAGGTAGGGAGGAAAACATGGGTCTTTTTATATCTGCTGTGTGTGGCATACTGTGCTTTCAGAGATCTGCAACTTTGATGGATGCCTTGAAAAGGGAAGCCTGTCTTTATTCTCCAGATGCTACTCTGATTAAACAGAAGTGCTGAGTGTACAAGCAGCAATGTGTAGCGGCATAGCAGTGGGAAAGTGTAGCCATGCAGGGCTGTTCTGCCACCTCCAGAGCCCCCCTATAGTCAGTTTTTTTAAATAAATTTACCCCCCAAATGCCTCCCTTATCAGAAAATGAAGAAAACTGACTTTTAAATCACTTCAGCTCCATCTACACCCCAGGATTAATTCATTAATTATTTAATACCATGTTAACTGTTTTGGCTCAATACTATGGAATTCTGGGACCCCTGGTGAAACAACAAATTACAGTTCCCAGAATTCGATAGCACTGAGCCATGACAGTTAAAGTGGTATCAAACCAGATTATTTCCACAGTGCAGATGCAACCTTCCAGTAGTGTAGTCTTTTCATTTGTTTTTTAAAAGAAGCCCTTCCTGGGCCTAAAATTACTTGGGGAGCAGAAAATGTGGCAAAAATACCGCACACCCCTGGGTATAGTGCATTTGGGGGGGGGGACACTTTTATGAGGTGGCACAGCGGGAGGTGTGCCCCTCCAAGGTCTCTTGTGCAGTCCCTTGGCCTCTGATAGCTGCTTACACCTGCAATAGATGGATCAAGAGTACACTGTCATATCCACATCTCATCTGTGTGAGACGCATTTGTGAAGGGTTTCCCAGTGTGTCACACTGGCCCATCCAAGAGGGCAGGTGAATCTATGGTGTAGGAAAACAAAGCCTCAGGACAACCTTGATAGGTAGACATGACTGGTTGGATCAAAAACATGAGTGAAAAGATTATTGGACTGGAAACACTACAAGTGGATTGTAGTCTTAAATCATTCAGGAGCAATGTGCATGAAGATAAACTTTGCCTGCTATGTGTATGTAGCTAATTCTCTTTTGTATGTCTCCTTGGGAGGATTTTGCCCGGGAAGGTGTTATAAAAGAGCTATCAATTGTTCAAGTAAATATTAGAACTTCTTTCATGAAGGTCTTACACCATATCTTCAGGCAGTTATTTCAAAAGAGAACTATGGTCATATATGTTTGCCAGAGCAAAACTTTTCACTCCACAGAGACAATGTCATTTTGACAGTCTTGTACCCTCACTGTTGCTGTTGTACAGGATGGAAAGTTCTATAATCCTATATGCTACATGGTCCATTCATATAGTGTTTGCATGCAGTTAGATTAATGGGGCAGAGAAGGGATCAGAGGATCCGTAGGACAATATTAGGGTAGGGTTACTTCACTATTTGGAAAGTATTTTATACAACAGGCAATGATAGCAGAGGTGTCTTGGTGCAAAGTGGAATAGGAACTGGAAAAATTGGGACAGGTACATACTGCATTCTATAATCTGTCCCTAACTGCATAAAACTACTGTATATGCAAAATATCTATACACCACTTTTATTGTACATGCTTTGTATTCCATTTAGTCTGTTCCGACATGCCCATCAACCATTGTCAATACAGTTAATCGTAAGGGATGATGGGAGATGCAGTCCAACAGCATCTGAAGCATTGTTGTTGTGTGCCTTCAAGTCATTTTCATGGCAATCCTTGAGGCTGAGAGAGTGTGACTTGCCCAGGGACTTGCCCAGTGGGTTTACATGGACATGCTGGGATTTGAAACCTGGTCTCCAGATTCATAGTCTAATGCTTGAAACCATGACACCACGCTGGTTGGATGGAGGACTGCCAACAAATCTCAAACCACTATACGACAGTGGCTCCTATCTGAAGCACACCCTGCTATAATCCTAATGAAAATTATATTGTGATATTGGGATCTTACAGTCAAATGAGCTGGTGCCAGTACAAGTAGCCTCTTTGATCAAGGACATGCAATGGCTAACATTAAGCACACGACTGGCCCTTTTTAGTTCACCAATAGCAGTTACAGGAGATGATGCTGTAAATTGGGACAACTTTGTGGAGTGACATTAGCCCTTCACCTTGGCTGTGTCCCCAATGTGCATTGCTCCCTTTTTTCCAAGTGTGGCTGCTATTTGAAGTTTTACGTTGCTGCAAATCCGATAGAATGATGGTAGATCAGATCTGTCATGTGAAGGGCAAAAGGATAATCTCGCCTCCCACATCACTAATCTGGATCTCCTGCAGCTGCTGTCCAGTAAACCAAAAAGCAAGCATGCAAAATGCCAGTTGCATGCTTGATGTTGTATATGCTTTGGTCCTGTGAATCAAGCAGCATCTTGTTCCTTTATCTATTCCAGTTTATCTAAAATCACCTGACACCATGAGAATTCTTGGAGTTCTATTATAAAAGACTAAATTTCAAAGTTGAGGGGATTCTAGGAGTTTTAGTCAGAAAGCATAACTTTTCCAAGCTCTGCTCATTAGGCTGTATAGCAGTGGTTCTCAATCTTCCTAATGCCATGACCCTTTAATACAGTTCCTCATGTTGTGGTGACACACACACACACCCAACCGTAAAATTGTGGTGCCTCAGTTCCTAAGACCATTGGAAATATTTGTTTTCCGATGGTCTTAGGCAACCCACAGGTTGAGAACCGGTGATGTAAAGAGTTCTAACAAGATAATGTATAATGGCACATTCGATGTATTCTAGCTCCTTTTCAAAGCTCCATCTACGTGTTAGCTATGTGTGTTACCAGCTTTAACAGGTTTGAAATGTCAAACCAAAAAATTTAGTGCTTAGAAAGAAATTTCTCATGTAACTGACCAGTTAAAAAAAGAATAATCTCATATACTTTCCCTGCACATCAAAATAGGGAACTTGCTTTTCTTTATTGTATAGTTCTTTACTCCCTTTCCACTAGGCAAGACAGCCTAATACAGTCAGCCCTCCTTATCCATGGATTTTTTTATCCACGGATTAAAGCAGCCACAGCTTGAAAGTATTTTAAAAAGTATAAATTCCAAATAGCAATCGTTGATTTTCCATTTTATATTAGAGAAACCCTTTTCCTTTTCAATTATATTTAATGGGACTTGAACATCCATGGATTTTGTTATCCACTGGGGCTTCTGGAACCAAACCCCAGCAGATAACAAGGGCCCACTGTGCTTTTAGAAACAATTGAACACGTAATAGAAAAAGATACATCCTACTGTTTTCTCTCTCTGTTTGAAGAAAGAGATAAAAGAGATGAAGGAACATAATGATAGTCTGGAAAAAGAAAATCAGAAGTTGAAGAGATTTCAGGAAAGCTGCATGTTGGTCTTGGAAACAAGGAATTGTGATCCAGGTAAACATGAAATATAGAAAGTTCTCTGCATTTTCCAGCATATGGAACTTCTCCCCCACTCACTGATGCTTTTCTCCACATTGTTTTCCCGAAACGTCTAAGTCACATTGAGCCTTTTTTACTTGACTTAAAGTGAGTGCATGGAAGGTGAATGGGTAGAAGCAGGTATATGCTACTCAATACTGGTACAGCTGTATGAGCATAGCTCCTGATCACATGGAGCATCTACACACTTTTAGCCTTGTACAATTGTCGATGCTGCATTTTCAGGTGTCCTACTCAACTATGTGGTGAATTTGTGGGCAGAGCCAGGGCGTGTTGGGAGTAGAGTTTAGGTCCACACATTCCATGTACCTTGGTATAAGCATATGAAAGGTATGAGTTAGATTTCAATACAGATTAAAAATAAATGTATAAAAAAGTGTGGTGGGGGAGTCTTTAGCCTTCCAGATGTTGGGATACATCTAGTCAGCACAGCGGGGAATCATAGCAGGTTGAGACCAACAGCTTCTGGAGGATCAAGTTCTCCATCCCTGATATGAAACTACCTTAACACTGAGTTGACCCTTTACTACTCCAAGGTTATCTGCATATGGGCACCAACTCCTTGAAACCAAGGACAAAACACATCCCAACTTCTGTTCTTTTAGTTGGAGGTGTCACAGGCTAAGGCTTCTATGTGCAAAGTATGTGCTACTGAGCTGTAGGTCTTCCCCATGTGATTCCCCTCTCATCTATTCAGTACTATATAATTACCAATTCAGGGTTGTGGTTAAGAGTGCTGAACTGGCCAGATCCATGTTCTAATCCTCACTGACCCTCTCCCTCTCATTGTGACCTACTGGCGAGGAAAGAGGGATCCATGTAGATGGCCTTGAAAGTATTTGAGGACAGGGAGGATGTCCATATATAACAAATAAATCCTTAAACAGATTCTTTGGGGCTTTTAAAAGTATGGGGCTGGTATCATGCTTCTAGTAAATTCATGGGAAACTGATCACTTATTCATTATACTGTGTTTCTCCTGACATGGGACCAAAAGTGGACAATGATTTTGTCTTTGGATTCTAATGAAGCATTTGAACATCAATTACAGGAGAAAAGATCTTGGAAGATGAAGAGGAGAACAAGAAGACACAAACTGAGATAATGGTGAAGATGAATTGGATTTCTCTTGCCTAGGGGGAAAAACTGATCCTAGGACTATTCCAAGACATTTCGCTACCTGATGGTGCTTCCCATTCCATATTTAACAGGCAACTTGAACTAGCAGTTGCATGTTATTTCAGCAGTGGTAACTGAATGACATCCTCCACTACTCTAGAAGGCTGCAGTTGAGCTCAGCAGGTGCAAGGCAAGCTGTATGGGACATACTATTCTGTCTGCCATCACCTTGCTGGTCCTTTCTGCCCACAGTATCTACTGTCTGATGCAGCTACCTCATTCTGCCTAATGATAAGGCTTTTCCTCCTTGATCCCCAAAATCTCACTTGTTTGTTCCTACATAAACTTATTTTGTAATGTAAGAGAGTATTAAATAACTCATTTACATTTTGAAAATTGTGCTCATGTTTTATTCTTTCAGGACTTATCAGAGAAGCTTAATGCTGATCTTCAACTGTTTGTCGAAATGGCTAAAGAGCAAAAAGAGAACTTTCAGGTAAAACTAGAACTTCTTCTTCTCTTCACATTACTGCCAAGTAAAACTATTTTCAAAGTATTATACCCTCTCCTCAGTCTTCAAGCATATATCTGCATGATAGCACTACACAACCTACCTTTGTCTTAAGGTCATGTTTCTTCTTTTATTTTGCCTGTTTTATGGATGTAAAGCTATATATGTACATAATCCTCAGATTTCATTTGGCAAGGGTGGAGCAGAGGGACTGAACTAATGTCTTTGGGATATAAGGTGGTCCTCTTCTGAAAATGATTGTATAGCTGTTACAAGACCTCTCTTACCCAGAGGGCCAAATTCACTTCTGGGTAGGTAGGTAAGATTCCAGGCATGGGTGAGACCAAAGATACCAGCATACTTTGCCTTAAGGCTCTCCTTGCCAGTAATTCTGTTTGAAGAGGCATGTCAACCTAGGATGGGGAAAACCCATACTGAAGCTTAGAAACCACCAAGCAATAATAGTAGGGAAGGAGATATGGCCCATCTTGGAAAGCCCAAGAGGCTAATCTCACCACTCTCTCCCAACTGCAAACACATTTCTTTTAACAAATCAGTGTGGTGTAGTGCTTTGAGTGTCGAAGCAGGACTCTGGGGTGTTCAAATCCCTGCTCAGGCATAGAAAGCCATTGGGTGACCTTGGGCAAATCACAGTCTCTCTTCCTAAGAGGAAGGGAATAGCAGATCTCTGAATAAATCTGTGTCAACTTAAAGGCAAGTAACAACTCCTCTGACTTTTATTTCTGCTTAGAACACACAAATGAAGTGGAAGCAAATAGAGGAGGAAGAGGCCCACTTCCTAGAGCAGCAGCAGCGTTCTCACAAAGAAATTGAAGATCTTTTGGCTCTCTTGAATCAGGACAACCACTCCTTGGATTCATCATAGAAAAGGCTCCAGCAACAAGAACTTTCATTATTTTAATGCAAAACATGCATTTTATCAATGTACTTTCACTACTTCCAGTGCTCTTATTTTTGTTTTCTTAAAGATAATGTTTGCTCAAACTACAAGTGGAACTTATTTTGTATCTGTTCCAAATCAAGAGTGGATCAAGGGCCTCATTCTCTTGCACTTCACAGTCGGTTAGGAGACTTGCCTTTTTGCCACTTTACTTGACTTTTGCGTCATGCTTTTAATACAGTTTCTTGTTATAAATAATTCCTTCACATTAATAGAGCTGCAGACTTGCAATGTTTAGTTTTCTTATGAACTATATTTGTTTAATTGCATTTGTGCAAACGTATCCTGAAATTGACCATTTAGCAGCTTAAAAGTAACAAGTGGGGGAAACATTTAGTCAGGCTGGTGGAGTAATCAGATTTAGCTTTAGAAGCAGGACTAAGGTTGATAAGATGTTGGTATGCTCCAATTTCCACCAACCTCAGCCAGTCTCAGCAATAGTTAGGGATGTTTGGAATTGTAATGCAAAAATATCTGGAAGGTCAGATGCTCCCTGCCCATGTTCTAAAGAAACTGGTGGGGGTAATCATGAATAGGTGTCAAAATGCAAGTGTACCTTTGTCCAATTGTTAAAATAGATTTTAGTAATAGCTAGATGGGAGGAAGTACAGTAAGTGTAAATTTAATACGTTAAATGCTATCAATAAAGCTTTGTATGTTTCCTAAAAGCCAGAACTACCAAAATGTTGACAGTACCAGATCATAGCAACATACCTTAGACTGCAGTTTCCATTATTTTGTTGTTATGGGGACTAGATTTATCCTAAAACTAGGTTTTCTTACGTTCTAACCAGAGCTTGATTATGTTACATTTTGGATTACAGGTTTGCAGTTTGCATATATTCCTCAACTCAGCCTTGAAACAGGTTCCCCAGGAACAAAGCTCGAATAACAGGTAGAGAAAGTAAAATTGAAGGTTGCCATTACACTGAATTACACTGAAACAGAGCTTGGAAAAGTTATTTTTAGATGAACTCTCAAACCCCCACTTAATAACTAGGCTAGCTGGGGGATTCTAGGAGTTGTAATCCAAACTCAAGGCTGAGTTGAGGAATACATGCAAACTGCAAACCTGTGTCTTCAGAGGGAAATGTTTGGAGGAACACAATGAAGGACAGGAGGAATTATCGAGTTAAAGGAACAAACTATTTCAGTCTTCTACTCTGTTGTGTTATGAAAATCAATATGAACATGAAAAAATGACTACTGCCTGTCTGTCTAGGTAGCAGTTACATTTGTTTAAAATGTTTGCCATGGGGAGGGAAGAGATAGATAGGCATGTTTCCATAAAGCAAAGCTTAAATGAGCCATGGGAAATTATGGGCAATAGCTGCTATATTAGAGCCATGTGGTGTAGTGGTTTGAGAGTTAGACTACAATTCAGGAGATCAGGGTTCAAATGTATTAGGCCATAGAAACCCACTGAGTAACTTTGGGCAAGTTGCATTCTCTCAGTCTCACATGAAGGCAACCTACTCTGAGTCAGTCTTGCCAAGAAAACTCCAAAGGCCTTAGGGCTGTCAGAAATAACTGGAAGGCATACAACAACAAACTGGTAAATTAAACTGTTTTGTGTTGCTCATTTTTAATTATGTTAAAGGTCTTCAGAACTTGCATATACATCAATAGAAAGGGTGTTCTCTTTTGGGGCCTCTATGAAAAGGCCCTATGCATATGTTAAACAATTTGATTTTAATAACCATTTGAGAAAAGCCCCTGAATTACACTGCAGCAGCCTTATTTAGGTGAAGGTAGTCCTTCAATCCCTTTGGGCTTTAATGAGTCACATCAGAATTTTAAATTGGATTTGGAAACTTATTGTAAGGTCATGACATTCATGCAAAGTACATATTTGTGTGTCTTAGCCCTTGGCAGCATCTGGGCAGATGGTCTACAAATGACATCTTGTGAAAAACATCCCTGTCTCCTGGTTATAGTAGTATATGACTACCAGAAAGTGGTGTTGCTGATGGTGTAGAAGAAATCAATCCTACCAAGTATTGGTTTAGAAACCACTCCTGTTTCTCCATATTCTGTTCTGACAGTGGCCTCTTGTCCTAAATACAGATTTCTCACCGGAATTATCAGATGTAGTGGCACTCCCATGCCCTTAAAAGTCGTCCATAGTTATTAATGATCAATGCAGTAAAATGCATTTCGGTTTCTTCATTATTTCAATTTCTTCACTGTCGATGTATTCCTTCCAAGGTCATTATTTTTGTTTTCTTTACTTTCAGCTGAAAACCTGCCTTTGCACTTTTCTCCTTGACCTTCCTTAGTAATTGTCCCAACTCTATGATGTTTTCTGCTAATAGTATGGTGTCGTCCACATATCAAGATTGTTAACATTTCTTCCTCCTATCTTCACTCCTTCCTCTAAATTTAAACCTGGTCTTCCTATGATATTGTCTACATACAAATTGAACAAAGAGGGTGAAAAAATGTAGCCTTGCCTGACCCCCCCTTTGCCCCAGGTAACCAGACACCCTCCTTTTCCAGGATATGCCCTACATTTCAACCTTCTGTCCACCAGGAATTCCAAAACATCCTCCATTTATGCCTTCATTTTCAGCATAAGAGGCATGATTTTGCATTTCTATGAATGTTTTCTCTTGCCGGCCCCTATTCCTGGGATCACCTCCCTGTTAACTTGCAGACTGCGTCTTCTCTTGCCCTTTTAAAATCCAAACTGAAAACTTTTTTTTGTTTGGTTTTCTAAAACTTTAGGAATGTAATGCTCTTTCAGTTAATGTTTTATTTTTTTACTATAATTGATTTATTCTGTATTTTGTGTTATTATTATTAGTATTATTATTATTAACCTTTATTTATAAAGCACTGTAAATTTACACAGCGCTGTACATACAATCTTTTTAATTAGACGGTTCCCTGCCCTCAGGCTTACAATCTAAAAAGACATGACATAAAAGGAGAAGGGAAAGGTGGTTGGGCTAGTAGGCTAATACATATAAAGTACATAGCAATACAGGAAATGGTTCGATAAAACAGGCATCAAAAGAACATCAAATAGCAAGCGACAATTATGCAGTGCCTGGGAACGCTTCTCTGAACAGGATGGTCTTCAACTCTGTTTTGAAGCTGGTTAAAGAAGTGATGGCCCTTGCTTGTGGGGGAAGAAGGTTCCAGGAGTGAGGGGCAGCGAGTGAAAAGGGGCGAATCCGAGATGGGGCAGAGGAAATCTTGGGCTGAGACAGCAGACCTTGACTACCAGAACGGAGGGCCCGAGTGGGAAGGTGAGGAGAAAAGGTCTGATAAGTAAGGAGGGGCCAGTCCATGGAGGGCTTTAAACGTGGACAGCAGGAGCTTATATTGAATGCGGAAAGGGAGGGGGAGCCAGTGAAGGGATGCCAACACAGGAGAGATGTGGTCAGAGCGGTGGGTGGATGTGATAATGCGTGCAGCTGAATGCTGGACAGAGATTAAAGGACGGAGGTGAGAAAGAGGAAGCCCAGCCAGGAGGACGTTACAGTAATCAAGTCATGAGACCACTAGGGCATGGACCAGGATTTTGGCAGTAGAGGCGGAGAGAAATGGTCAGATTTTGGCAATATTGTACAAAAAGAATCTACAAGCCTTGGCTGTGGTCTGGATCTGAGGGATACACGACAGAGAAGAGTCAAAGATAAAGCCAAGACTGCGGACTTGCTGGACTGGTTGAATACAAATGTTGTCCACAGAGACAGAAAAGGAGTGTTGAAGGGTGGGCTTAGAAGGAAAGACAAGAAGCTCCGTCTTGGACATGTTGAGCTTCAAACGCCGATGGCGCATCCACTGCAAGACAGCTGTGAGGCAAGACGAAACATGCTCTTCAAGCCTTGGAGAAAGGTCGGAAATTGTAGCTTTTTTTAAATTGTAGTTTACTACTGTATTTCACTATTGCAATTTATTACAGAATTTTAGTATTTTATATTGAAGCGCCACGTAGATCAGCAGCAGCAACAACTAGAAGTGTTTTTAGCTTTTATTTGGTCATGTCCTCCATTTCATAGAATCGTAGAGTTGGAAGAGACCACTAGGGCAATCCAGTCCAACCCCCTGCCATGCAGGAAATCCAAATCAAAGCATCCCTGACAGATGGCCATCCAGCCTCTGCTTAAAGACCTCCAAGGAAGGAGACTCTATCACCCTCCGAGGGAGTGCATTCCACTGTCGAACAGCCCTTACTGTCAGGAAGTTCCTCCTAATGTTCAGGTGGAATCTCTTTTCCTGTAGCTTGCATCCATTGTTCCGGGTCCTGTTCTCTGGAGCAGCAGAAAACAAGCTTGCTCCCTCCTCAATATGACATCCTTTCAAATATTTAAATAGCGCTATCATATCACCTCTTAACCTTCTTTTCTCCAGGCTAAACATCCCCAGCTCCCTAAGTCGTTCCTCATAGGGCATGGTTTCCAGACCTTTCACCATTTTTGTCGCCCTCCTTTGGACACGCTCCAGTTTCTCAATGTCCTTTCTGAATTGTGGCGCCCAGAACTGGACACAATATTCTAGGTGGGGCCTGACCAGAGCAGAATACAGTGGCACTATTCTCTTGATCTAGACACTATACTTCTATTGATGCAGCCTAAAATTGCATTGGCCTTTTTAGCTGCCGCATCACACTGTTCACTCATGTTCAACTTGAACATGTGGTGAATTTTTCTTCAATGTCCCTCCATTTTGCCTCATCTTCCTTTTAGGGTTAGGGCACTGGTCACCCTGCCCTTGCCTATTGGAAGAGGGTCCAAAACACATTGCAAGAAATAATCCACATTGAGACGCTTATACTGCCCTGGCTCGGTGCTAGGGAATTCTGGGAAGTGTAATTTTGTGGAACTTTAGCCTTCTCTGTCAGGGAGAGCTCTGGGGCCACAACAAACCACAATTCCCAGGAGTCCCCTAGCACTGAGCCATTACATTCCTCTGTAGACTGGGGCTGTATCTGCACTGCAGAAAAACCCAGTTTGACACCACTTAACTCAATGCTATGGAATTCTGGGGACTGAAGTTTTTTGAGACATTTCGCCTTCTCTGTCAGGGGAGCTCTGGGGCCACAACAACTGAATTCCCAGTGTTTCCTAGCATTGAACCAGGGCAGTTTAAAGTGGTGTTCAAACTGAATTATTTCTTCAGTGTGGCTGCTTGGACAAGAAGAAGCAGAGGCATCTCCTCGAGGGCCAAAGGGCCTTCCTCTATCTATCCTCTGTTCCAAGAGAGGGAAAGATCTTTGGGTTGTCTGGGCGCTGATTGGCTCTCGCTCCCCTCCCTCGAATCTGATGGGCAGCCGCGCGGCCCCACACTCCTCCGTGATGGTGGTGGAAGCGGCGGACCTGGCCTGACTCCTGTCCTGAGGGGAACAACAAAATGGCGCGCCGCGCGCGCTGGTGAAGAGACTGGGTCGCGCTGCGGCCCGGAGTCGCTTCGTGCGTGGATTTGCAGCCCCTGCGAGGCTGCGCGGGGAGTTCCCTAGACGACGCGGTGAACGGGTGGACGAGGAGCAGCAGCAGGTGATGCCTCGAGCGGAGGAGGAGGGCTTGCTCTCGCAGTGCAAGCTTTGCCGGGCTTCGCTCCAGGTTTCAGGTGTGTGCCCTTTAAGGGGTTTTGGACTTCAATTCCCAGAATCCCGTGCTGTTGGCCAACATGGCTGAGGCTTATGGGGCTGAAGTCCAAAATCTCTTAAAGGGCCACACACTTTGGGAACCACTGCCTTATGGCGTGGCGTTTCACTTGGACAAGTTCCTTTTTTTTAGCTTAGACCAACCAACTGTCTATGCTTTAATTTCAGCCAAAAGGCCATTGGGTAAAAGTTACTTTTATGTATTTATTTGTGACTGAAACTCTCGGAAGGCCTCTCTAGAGAGCCATCTTCACACTGTTATGCGCCTGCAAATTGCAAAAATGCTTTTAAAATAAATTAAAAGTCTTCTCTGAGTGGAGAAGGGTGCAAAATGACCAACTACTGGCCCAGCTGGGGGGGATTCTGGGAATTGTAGTCCAGAAAAGTAACAGTCCCCAACCTTTAGCAGGGAAAATCCCTCTTCGCTGCCTGTGTCGATGGGGCAAAGGCAAAGGCGGCCGAAATAGTGAAGGGCCTGGGAGAATTTCACCGGGAGAAATGTAAAAGGTACAGCACAGGCATAAAAAATGAAATGTGGAAATATGGGATGGGGACACTGGTGACCACAGTACATGGGGAGGGATCTAGGAGTCTTCAAGACCACAAGTTGGACGTGAGTCAAAACGTGCGATGCGGCAGCTAACAAGGCCATTGCTGATTTAGGCTGCATCAATGAAGTATAGTGGCTAGATCAAGGGAAGTAACAGTGCCACTCTATGATCTGGTGACCCCACGGAAATATGTGTTCCATCTGGGCCCCATAATTCAAAAAAGACATTGAGAAACTGGAGCGTGTCCAGAGGAGGGCGACTAAAATGTGACGACTCAGGGAGCTGGGGATTTAGCCTGGAGAAGAGAGGTTAAGAGGTGATTGATGATAGCCCTGTTTAAATATTTGAAGGGATGTCATATTGAGAATGGAGCAGCTTGGACCCAGAACAATGGATGCAAGCTATGAGGGTGGGGTATAAATACCATAAATAAATAAATAAATTATTATTATTATTATTATTATTATTATAGACTTTTTATATAGAACTGTAGATTTACACAGCACGTACCTAAACAATAAATATATGAAAGGAAATTTCACCTCAACATTAGATGAAACTTCCTAACAGTAAGAGCTGTTTGACAGTGGAACTCATTCCTCAGAGAGTGGTGGAGTCTCCTTCTTTAGAGGTCTTTAAGCAGAGGCTGGATATTTGTCGTGGTTGCTTCGATTGTGAGTCTCTGCATGGCAGGGGGTTGGACTAGATGGCCCTTGGGCTTCTTTCCTACTCTACGATTCTCAAAACTCTCCCTTTGAATGCCCATGTGGCTTTCAAGGCTCTTCTCACGTGGGACCTGGAGCTGTTCCAAGTTGTTGTTGTGCCTTCAACTTCTTTCCAGCCTAAGGCAAATATCATGGGGTTTTCTTGGCAAGGTTTGTTCAGATGGGATTTGCCATTGCTGACCTCTTCGGCTTAGAGAGTGTGACTTGCCCAAGGTACCCAGTGGGTTTCATGGCCAAGCTGGCATTGAACCCTACTTAGGAGGATGTATCTGGAGCAACAGTGGTTTGAGTGTAGCTTAAATTGGGAGAGATTCCTGACAGATTAAAAAGGAATGCTTCAGATATTGCATAATTAAACTATAGAAGTTGGGAGCATAAGCCACTTGGGAGCCTGTCATAGGAGAAAGGTGTGATATAAAATACATAAGAAGTTTGGATGCACTTGGGATCTCACACAACTTCTGAGAAAGTGTTGCCAGCAACTATTACCCTGGCAGAGCGCTGCGCCACCAAGAACAGGCTGTCGCAGCTGCGGCAGAGTTCCTCTCTGCCATGAATAACCACCAGCAGCCCCATATTTTTGATATAGTGATGGGGACAAGTCTTCTGAGACGAATAGGACTTGAAGGGTAGACCCTCAGCTGTACACTACTTAAAAGATGCCAAAGTTCCAAGATGGAAATGGACTGAGCACCCTTATAGGAATAAAATGTGGGGTGGCTTGTGTGAGGCCAATTCTTTTAAGAGAATTTACTGGTGACACAACACTTCACGCTAATTCAGAATGGTTTGCTAATTTTTTTTAGCAACTCCCAGTGCAAGCTAACGTTTCAACTCATCTAGAGTACTAGAATTTCATTCTTTTATCCCTCTTTTTAACCAATAATGGCCAAACTAAACCATAGTGTGGCTTTGTGGGTATGAGTGGAGGTCCTTTTACAAATATAAGTTATGGAGGTTGGGAACCTTTTTTCTTTGGTATTCTATTTGTTAAACTCTCAATCTCACTCTCACCCAGCCTGCTTTGAGAAATGACTTTTGTGACTAACTTAGCAATTCATCAGACAGGAAAGAATATAGTCCAGATCCTATTCCGCCTTCTTCCCGGGAATCATGTTGGAAAGGATCACAAGGGCCATCTAACCAAACCCCCTGCCATGAAGGAATATATACTGCTGAACAATGCCCCTCAACCTCTTATCAAAGTCCTCCAAGAAGGAGAGTCCACCAGCCACTGAGGCAGTCCATTTTTTGGCTGTACATTGGTAATCAAATGGCACCAGCGAACAGCTCTGCCTCCCAGGGGCCACTGATGGACCATGGACAGTGTCTAAAATGTTTAGAGAATCATCTGGTGGTAAGGCCTTGCACAGGGAGGTACGTACTGGATATTATGAGCCCACGTAAAGCATTCAGCTATGACTCTGGGAAAAGGGTTCAAATCCCCACTCACTCATGCAACCTACTGGGTGACCCTAGGCAAGTCACACTGTCAAAGATTCAGGATGGCAATGCGCAAACCCCCTCTGAAGAAACTTGCTCCCTCAAAAAAAACTGTGATAGGTTTGCTTTAGGATCCCATAATTGGAAACAACTTGAAGGCACCCAGCAACATAATCTCAGGTCTACAAAACCCTTTCTGCTCCCTTCACCATTCTCTTGGTTAGATAGAATCATAGAATCGTAGAGTTGGAAGGACCACTAGGGCCACCAGTCCAACCCTGCCATGCCGGACATCACAATCAAAGCATCCCCGACAGGTGGCCATCCAGCCTCTGTTTGAGACCTCTAGGAAGGGACTCCACTACACTTCGAGGGAGTTTGTTGCACTGTCGAAAGCCTTACTGTCAGGAAGTTCCTCCTAATATGAGGTGGAATCTCTTTTCTCGAGGCTTGCATTCATTGCTCCGGGCCTAGTCTCTGAGGCAGCAGAAAACAAGCTTGCTCTCTCCTCAATATGACTCTCTTCAAATATTTAAACAGGGCTATCATCACTTCTTAACCTTCTCTTCTCCAGGCTAAACATCCTAGCCTCCCTAAGTCGTTCCTCATAGGTAGGGTTGCCATAGTGAGGACTCCAAACCGGACAAATGTAGGACAATGTAGGGCAACATTTTCAAATGTAGGACACACTTTTTTAAAAATGGAGGGCGCGCAAAAAATTGAGGTTTTTTAAAAAATGTTAATATAAATGCATGTTTTTAGGCATGATCAAAATGGTGGACATTTTGCATTATTCCTAGACAGATGGCAGAAAATGTACTTGCCCACGGGTTAACTTTCTTCTCAGAAGTGTGTACTTGGTCAAGAGGACTATGGTTTTTCTTCACTGCACATGAGTTTGTAAAAATCACAGCAAGTTACATTGGCCGTGCCTCAGAGGCTTGTTGATACCAAATCGCCATCACCATCATATCATCATCATCACCACCACTATAATGGCCGAAGAAAGGCCAGACTGTTAGCATTCAAGCACCAAAACACAGAAAACACTTGCATATATTAAAATAAAAAATAAAAAAAATAAAAAAAAAACAAGGCAGGGGTGTATTATAAAAAAAAATTAACAAAAAAAACAAGCAATAAAAAATGTAATAAAAAAAAAAAAACAACAGCAAAATAACAGTAAGAAAAAATAAATACAAGCAAAAAAAAAAATGAAATAAAACAAAAACAAGCAAAAAAAAATGAAAAAAAAAGCAAAAAAAAAATTAAAAAAAAAATAAAAAAGCAATAATACAAAAAAAAAATAAAAAATAAAAAGCAATAAAAAAATTAAAAAATTAATAAAATAAGTATTTACTATTTTTAATTTAAAAAACCCCAAAATACCAAGGCAGACCTAATGGCCACTGACTCAGCTTTCCTCCTCCTCCTCCTCCTCTTCCTCCTCCTCCTCCTCTGGCCCAATTCTGCCCTGGCCTTCAGGCACCCTTCCTCCGGCTCCTTCCTCCTCCTCCTCCTCCTCCTCCTCCTCCTCCTCCTTATGATGGCTGGCATGCGCGCGGAGGGAAGCGGGGCAGGCGCACACGCCTGCGGAGGGAAGTGGGGCAGGTGCGCGTGCTGCCACTGGCCCCTGCTGAGGCCTGGGCGGCGTGCGCCAAGGCGCGCAAGCCCTCACACTGGGGGCGCAGGGGCGGTGGTGCTTCTACCGCTGAGGACGAGGAGGAAGGCGGAGCCGGAGGAGGAGGTGGGTTGGCGCCGCAGCAGCTGCATTAGCAGCAGTGGCAATGGCCGGAGCAGGCCCCCAAACCAGGAACAAGGCACAGGTGGGGGCCCAAACCGGACCGGGACCGGGAGGGGCCCCCCAAAAGCATGATTGTCACGGGGGCCGCCGAGTTATGGCAACCCTACTCATAGGGCATGGTTTCCAGACCTTTCACCATTTTATGACAGTATAAAAGGCTGTATTTTACGCATAGCATGTCTTTTTGGTACAAAGTACTGTACAGATAATTCAGAATCACATGATGTTCATCTCCAAATGTTTGGAAATGTTAGAAATCTTCCATTCATTCATTCACTTGCTCTACTCTGATTTATTAAGCTATTACAATCCAAAGCGGCTCAAGTAATGCTTCCTATTCTTGCAAGATAGTACTCTCAGTAAAATAGCATGCTGAACTCGTTTTTCACTCTGGAAATTAGATGATTTAGAGCTGATCAGCCTTGCAAGAAGTGACCATTTTCTGAACATAAAGGGAAGATATTTCCACTGCCTTTTCTCCTTCTAAAAGCACTTTAGCATGAATCAGATGCCTTTAAGGAAAGGAAAAGATCAGTTTTCATGGCCTTGGTTTGTTCCTTGAAAGAGTAGGCAACTAGTTTTGGAAGGGAAATATGTTAAAATCTCAGTTGATATTTTTGATGGTTGCAATTCTATTGTACCACTATTTTATGTAAGGGGCACCATTTTTACTACACTGTTGTAGTATCCATGGGGGTTGCTGGAATCAAACTCCAGTGGATACCAAGGCCCCATTGTACTGTGCGTTCTAACTTGGAAAGTCAAGCTCTACTGAAATTGATAAGTGTTCTAAGTAAACATGTTCTTTTTTAATAAAACAATTTGTGATCTGTCTTTAGAGCAAGCAGTCACACAGCTGTTTACAATTAGGTAGATATGTTTTAAGTTCCACTAAATACAGACAATACTATAAATCAAAATCAGTAAAGGTTAAGGGTTGGGGGAAATGCCCTATATTTGGAGAGGGATCAATATTATTTACTAAACGTGGAGTGGAGTGGCCTTTTTTTCTATGTTGTGGAAGTTTCAGGGTTATTTTAGGTGCAGGTAAATAGTTCAGTTCCTATTTAACTAGAAACTGAACTGGAAAGCAACTTCCTGTTTATTTCTTAATTAAGGTCTCTCCTAGGCCTGGAACAGCTCAGCCTCTCCATCTTGGCCAAATTGTTCCCCCTCTGGGTGTGGGAAGTAAAATAAAAGAATAAAAAAACCAAAGGGAGTACATTCCTCTAAAGTCCCCCAAAGGGTTAATGTAACCCCCCCCCAATACCTGTCAGCTAACCACTCCTGATACAGCAATAAAACAATAATAGACTTGGTGGGATGAAGAGAGCTGTTTTTCAAGACCAGACATGAAAAGAGTATGGGATTTTCTGGAGAAGTAATTCCACTGATTTGTATAAGATCAGTGGATTTCTCACTTATATCCTGGGTCGATTGCTCAGCAGTAGAAATGTTGGACTGCCATCTGACATCCTCACATGACATTTATTTTTTGAAACAATGGTTCTTCCCTTTTCTCTCTGCCCCACTACAGCCTTGTATGCCATTCAGGTTTTTTAGAGGGCTCTCTAAACCTCTGGAGCATATTCAGGGAGCAAAAGTGAAGGAGGCTCAAGGAGGGGAAACCTCTGTCTGTCTTCCTAGCAGGTGGGTGTGCCTTGTTTCCTTATCTGACAGGAGACAGTTTTATATTTTTCAGGTGCCAGATTTTAAATGTCAGTGTTGTGATTATCTCTGATGGAGTCCAGACAGGGACGTAGCTGGGGGGGGGTCCTTGGGTCCGGACCCCCCTTCCCATTAGAAAACTGAATGGTGTGTGCTGCGCGCCACCGCACCCAAGCCCCATTATAATGGTGGACTTAGTCTGGACCCCCCCTTCCTAAAATTCTGGCTATGTCCCTGGTCCTGAGCAGCTACTTCAAGTTCGGATAGAAAGATCTGAGCTTGGCGGAAAGCTGGTCTAACTGAACAAATGGCCAATGTACCAGCACCTTTCATAGCTTATTAAGCATCCTATTTTTCTTCAACCATTTCATCAGATGACAACATTCTTTGTTGTTATTTGCCGTCAAATTGGCTTTGACCTATAGTGAAGAGCCATGGTCATCAGTAGCACAGCTGAGGCAGTGCAAACTCAGAACTGAGGGTTCCTTGATTAAATCAGTCCACCTGTAATGTGGTCTTCCTCTTTTCCTAATGCATTCAACTTTATGAAGCATATTGTCTTTTCCAGTGAGCCATCTTATTTCTTGATATGCCTAAGGTTTGATATTGTTGTTTTTCTTAACTGCCCTCAAATCGATCTCAACTCATGGCAACCCTGTGAATGAGACATCTTCCAGACTCTATCCTCCATTGCTCTTAGTTCTTGCAAATTCATACCTGTGACCTGCTTAATAAAGTCCATCCATCTGGCATATGGCCTTCCTCTCTCCACCATTCTCAGCATTATTGTCTTTTCCAGTGAGTCCTTCCTTCTCATGATGTGACCAAAGTATGACAGCCTCAGTTTAATCATCTTGGCATCCAAGGAGATTTCCAACTTGATCTGTTCTAGAGCCCATTTGTTTGTCTTTTTGGCTGTCAGTGGTATCTTTAGCACTCTTCTCCAGCACATTTCAAATTAATTGATTTTCTTCCTATCCATTTTCTTAACTGTCCAGCTCTCACATCCATACATGGTAATAGGGAATACAGTGGCTTGTACAATGCTAACTTTTGTACTCAGTTGTATATCTTTACTCTTTATGATTTTTTTCTAATTCTTTCATAGCTGCCCTCCACATTCTTAGTCTCCTTCTAGCCTTTCTTTATTCATTTTGGCTTCTATTGGTCTTTTTTTTTTTCTGGTCCATGTAGAATTCTCCTCCAGCATCACATTTAAAATGAACATTCTTTACCATTGACTATATGCATATGACCATTTTTTCCATACTCCAGAAATCTTCCCATTTCTTTTTAAAGGCCTCCCATTCCTAAAACAGCTTCATGAGCCCCTAAAAATGACCTGAAATGTCCTGTCACCTAACAGGAGTCTTTGGTGGGTGCAGTAGACCAATTTGAGGCAAAAATAAATAAATAAACCCCTGAAGGCTCAGTGACTGAAAATAGTGGGTTTGGGACAAGTGCTAGCCCTGCAAGGCCCCAGGGGAGATTAGTGTTGCCCCTCAACCCTTGGAAATTGTCCATTCCTGGATTAAAATGGGATCTATGTTCGAGAAACATTCTAAGAAGTTGATATGGTACAAAAAACACATAGTTAAAATTGTGAACCTTGACTTCGAATATGCAAATAACGTATATCTCATTAAGCAAGGAAAACTGGCAAGCAGAAGCCCACTGCAGCTTTTTGGAATGGAAACCTCATTTTTAGAGCACATAGGAATTCACATCCACAGGTGACTCCTCCAAAATACAATCTCATCTGTTTGCGATCCAGACTGCAGCTGTTCAATTGTCTTGAGTCTCTGTGCTCTGAAGTGGCCTCCTAACTTTTGCCTGGTATGAAAGAGGAAAATGGAAAATTTCCAGAAATGTTAAAGCAATGGTAAAAAGTTTTTTGGGTGGGTGGGAATTTTTGGATTTTTATTTTTCTGTCCTATGGCAACCTGGAATTTGCAGTTTGACAAGGTCTTTGCTGCCAACATGTGCTAGTGTTTCACAAAACTACAGATACCAGAATTCTGTAGGATGGGTCCATGAAAATAGTATCAAATGGATTGTTTCTACAGTGTATATGTGATATCAAATGGATTTTGAAGTGGTATCGAATGGATTATTTCTACAGTGTAGATGCACACTTAATTGTTTTCAGGGATTATATTATGTCTAATTTGGTTTGGTGTAAAATTACCATGTTTGAAATACTAAAAGTACAGTCCACAAGTAATGAAATCTACTTATTAGCCTTATTTATTTATTTACAAATGGAACTACAAGGTTCTATAAGAAACACCTGAACTGTAAGAACCCTCCTTGGTTTTGACAATTCATGACGAGCATGCAAAACCAATAAAAACAGAAGAAACTATCAGCATTCTTGTTGTGTGCCTTCAAATCATTTCTGACTTATGGCAACACTATCACAGTGTTTTCTTGGCAAGATTTGTTCAAGGGGGGGTTGTCTTTGCCTTTCTCTGAGGGTGAGAGAATGTGACTTTCTCAAGGTCACCCAGTGGGCTTCCATGGCTGAGGAGACATTCAACCCTTGGGCTTCAGAGTCGTAATCCAGTGTTCAAGCCACTACACTATTAGCATTACAAATTCGAAGAAAATTAATTTGTTTCCTCTAGTCCTGTAGTGTCAAGCAACCAAGAAGCACCTATTCCCATAAAAAGAATGGAGAAAAGGAAACCAAGATACTTTTTTATACTCTTACTGTTACCAAATATTTAGAAATACTTTTGGAGGACTAAATGCATGAAAACCTTGTGTTAAGTATCTTATTTATCATTGTAAAAGAAAATGTTCTATAATCCACCCTCCCCAGTGAAGTTTTTTGTGGGAAAAGGGCTTTTTAAAAGGGGGAATGGAAGTTTCCCCCCAGTTTTCCCCAGGTTTTTTTCCAGGTGTTTGCATCTATGCTGGGAAATGTTTTTGAATGACTTTTACTTGATTTATTTGAATTGTTTGATTTGTTATGTGTCATCACATTCACAGTTGACATGTCGTGCTGATAGGCCCAAAGGTAGTTAGGAATTATTGTGGGTTTTTTCCATTTAAGTTTTTGGTTTACCCATGCGTAAAATAATATTGGTCTAAAAGAAATGAGCAATTACAGCCAGTAAAGTAATAATTATATTTCATTCTACTAGATAGGAGATAAATAGTTGAAAACATGTTAAAATACAGTCGGCCCTTCTTATACACAGATTTTCTATACACGGATTCAAGCATACACGGTTTGAAAATGTTCAAAAAAAGTATACATTTCAAATATTAAACCTTGATTTTCCATTTTTTTTTATCAGGGACCCCATTTTGCTATGTCATTATATTTAATGGGACTTGAGCATACACAGATTTTGTTATACACGGGGGATCTTGGAACCAAACCCCAGCGTATAACAAGGGTCCACTGTATCAGTAGATATACACTTTTTGTTGTACTAGGCAGAAAGTATTTGTCAGTTATTTAATAATTGTCCACAGTTCCCATAATTGGCACTCAGTGACTTTATGGACAGTAAACAGAGATTTCATGGACTTCAGAGAATATTTATTTAAGGAAGCTTTTTGATAACATACAAAGGAAGGAAATTAGGAGTTGTATTTATGATTCTTATTTCTATTTTGTTTCTAACAGCTTAGGCGAACCATGACCAAATTCTGTCAGGAGCACTTGGCCCCAAAAGCTCAAGAAATTGATCAGAAGAATGAATTCAAAGAGATGAGGGTAAGTGTTTTCAATAGCATACATCTTGCTTTAGATGCTTAGCTAGTATTTTTGCATAGTTTACTATGTACTATGACTTTGAGAGATAAATATACATTATTTAAAGATTCAAGGAAAGAGGATATGAGAAAGTTATGAAATAGTTGCACATAAGAAAGTAATTTTTCTCCAGCCTGGTGCTCTCTAGATACATTGGATTACAACTGCCATCTTCTTCAACTAGTGTGGTCATTGTTTCCCCAGGTTGGGGGAAGCTGGAAGAAACTAAACTATATTCCTGATAATGAACTCCCTGATATGTTTGATCAGAACCTCAGTAATGTATGTCTTGGGTTTTGTTTGATTCTGGATGAGTAAATTCAGTGATTGAAATAGTGAAAAAAGAAGTAGTGAAAAAGAAGCTACGATGTGTGAAATGGCATATGATTTCTCCTTGACACACAGATGTTTTCTTGGAACCCACCACCAGTTGTGAAGAGTTTTCTGTTGGAATGGTGATTTACTAGAGTACTTTAATGGCCCCTATAAATTTGATGAGCAAAAGGTATATTTTATGGGACATGCTACTTTTCACTGCTGCCTTTTATCAGCCTTGGAGTCCTAGGAAAGCTTATATCTGCTAGAACTTTGAGCACTTGCTTTGTTTCTGTAAGAACTGATTTAAAATGTTTACAGTGGCCTTTTATGAAATCAGTTTGGGGCATGGTAGGAGTATGTTGTTGAATTATACAGCATTGTTCATTGGCTTGGAATATTAGCCAGTTTTCAGCTCTCTATAAATCTCATTGATTTCTAATACAGATAACTGTACTCATGTAGGCTAGATGCTGTCAAATGCAGTGGAAAAACTGTGCTGTTTTGAAACAAGATTCAGCTGTCAGTCCAGCCAGCTTCTGTATGTAGAATGAAAGAGAGATTATTTCTAGAGATGAAAAAGAAATAGATTGGGTTTGTATATCCATACAAAAATATTAATTTTGCACTTCCAGAGACAAAACCGATCTTGTCTTGCAAATCTCCATGTTTTATAAGCCTACTATATTTTCTTCCAAGGAATATATGGATAAAAGCATGTGTACATGTCACAAAAGTTTGTATACTTCCCATGATTAGGGTTGCCATAACTGTCAACCTCCAAACCGGGACAAATGGGGAAAAAATGTAGGACAAAATTTAGCCCCAAATGTAGGATATATTTTTAAAATGGAGGACACGCAACACATTTAATGATTTAAAAAAGTATTGCTATAAACTCATGTTTCTTATGCATGCTCAAAATGGAGGACATTTGGCATTTTTCCTCGACAGATGGCAGAAATCTACTTCCCTTTCTGGTCCCAAATTCCCAAAAACACACACAACAGCACATACAGGCATCTTAGCATTTGAGCGAGTAAACAGCAGCCCTTGAGCTGCAAACACATTTCAAGCCTTCTAGCAATTCCCCCCTTCCTCCTCCTTGCACTTCAACCCCCCCCAACCCACCCCTCTTTCCCCCCGGTAGGTAATCGCGTGACGTAAGGGATGGGGTCAGTCTTTCTTTTGCATGGGGCAATAGCAGCAGCAGCATCAGAGGAGGAGGAGAGGAGGAGGGAAAAGGAAGGGAAGGAGAAAGAAGAAAAGGAGGAGAAAGAATAGGGAACAATATAAAAGAAGAGGAAGGAGAAGAGGGAGAAAAAAAAGCGAAAAAAAAGAAGAGGAGGGAACGAAGAAAGTAGGGAAGAAACAAAAGGAGAGTTGTGGAAGAGGAAAAACAAGAGGAAAGAAAAGAATAAGAAGACAGCTTGCGCCACTCTTTTCCTCCCCGCGCCACGAGGGACGCCCCTCTGACGGCTGGCAATGGGGATTGGAGTGGAACGCCCTCCTCCCTATTCTCAACCCTGCACAGGGCGGCTGTCCAGCCAGTGCGCACCCTGAAGGGCAGACTCCTCTCAGCCCTGTGGCGGCCGCGCAGAGCACAGGGCCAGGGAAGAGCGCCAGGCGGGCAAAAGGCAGGCGGCGGAAAGGCTGCGCACACCGCAGAAGCATGGCGGTGTGGCTCAGAACGCCACGGTGTTGGGCCGGTGGGCGGCAACCAGCTCAACCCGGCAAAGACCAACCGGCGTTACTGTGCCACTGCCAAAATCGGTTGTCACGCCCCAGGGGGTTTGGCAACCCACCCATATGGACAATTTTGCTCACACTCACCGTAATTTTGAAAGAACAATACAAAATTGTATATTTTGGGAAAGCACCTTAGGAAAATTAGAACCAAATAACATTATTTTTGCGAAAAAAGAGGAAGAATACTTAAACAGATGAGCTGCTTCTGGGAAGCACACCAAAAAAAAAAAAATGTAGCATTTTACATCCTAAGTCTGACTTCTCTCAGACATCAGCAGGCTTGAGCAGGCCCTTCAGTGAGGTTCTGAAGGTTTTGGAAAAATTCATTTGTACTCCTCCTCCTCTCATTCTTACTCGCATTGGAAGAACCATCAGAATATCCTTTTCTTTGGTTCAAGATCGAGCAGCAATTTAGAAGCACCCATGAATAATTTAATATTTGAATAAACGATTGAAGGGACCTGTTGCAGCAATCCAACTCTGTTCAGTGAGGACGCTAAAGCACCACGAGCTTCCCTTTTTTGAAGCACGGGAAAGCAACACATTTCACTGGCCACCACTTCCTGACATTTCCCTATAGTGAATAAATCATGATTAAAACCCTTGACAATCCACCTTGCAGCAGCATAAAGCAGGCCTGCCCCTCCTTTCTGCAACCTTCAGGTAATTAAGAGTATGGTCATGTCACCCCTCAGTCTTCGCTTCACCAAGAAGGTTTGACCATGCCCAACTCCTTCACCTCTCCCTCAGAGGTTTTGTTCTCCAACCTCTTTTCAGTCTTCAGTTGCCTGGTCTGAAACTCACCCAACATCTATGTGTACATCGACACTGTAGAAATAATTAGTTTGACACAACTTTTAATTACCATGGCTCCATCCTACAAAATCCCTAGAATCAGTAGTTTTCTGAGGGTAACCAGCATTCTTTGGTAGAGAGGGCCAAAAACTTTGTAAAACACAAATCCCAGATACCATAGCATGGAGCCACACACAAAGTGGTGTCAAACTGCATTATTGCAATTCAGTCAAAGCCTTTATGAAAGTTAAACAAACCATAAGGCAAAACAAAACAACAGAACTACAACAAAATAACCCAAACGTCCCATCATTATATACTCTTAAATTCTATACACAAAAATATAGGCACTCGTATTGAGAATAAGAACAAGCTATAGTAAAATAGAATAGTGGGGTACATTAAGTGCAAATAAACGCATTTAAAAACATCTTAGTGAAATAGGTTTAAAATTTTGTGACAAAACATAATAATTAAAATATATAAAATATTTAGTCATATATATATTATATTATATATATAATATAATATATGTTATAAAATATTTTTGTGTGGTGTAATGTTAAATATGTTTAAACCGTGCAGCCAAGGAAGAAACCTTAGATGTCCCCTCTAACTCCTTGGGGCTATGACTCCCATTTAGCACCTCATATAGTTTGGGCCAGAGGGCCATCCTTAAATTATTAATGGTTTATGAGACATGGTCCTTTGGGTTTTGGCTGCAGAAAAAAAGACTTTGCAAACTCTTCGGTTTACTTTTTACCCCCAGTATGATCTTCTAGCAAATAGTAAGATGTACTATTCGGCTCTACCTGGGAACTTACTTATAAGAGGTGGAACTAGTCTTAATCGGTCATCTGTTTAAAATGTACAGAAAGGAGTACAATTGTCCCTTTCGGATTCGTGGGGGATACATTCTCCCGAGATATGAAAATTTTGCAAATTTAAGGTCCCATTGTCCCCCAAATGGGAGCTTTGGGGACAATGGAACTTGAACTGTTAGTGAATCCCTCCCTCCTCCCCAACCATCCCTTGCTTGGCAGCTTTCCCCCCAGCACTGGGGCCCATAATAGAGCCCGGGCCACCAGGGCCGCAGCCATCGGAGGACTGCTTTTCCACCACAGCCCAGCTCAGCGGGCCGACAATGCTCACACCTGCTCCCCTTCTTTGCAAGCCAATTGACATATCAAGTGCCCATTGACTGGGGTGGAGTAGTGTTGCCATAACCGGCTGCAGGCGGGACAATCCGGGTTTGACCACTAGGGCGGCGTCCCTTGCACGGTTTTCCTCCCTCCTTGTCCCGGTGACGAGGTTTGGCCTTGGGCCCTTGCAGAGCCTCGCACATGGCTAATAGGAGACTTCCTCTTCCTGAGTCTGGGGCTGAACGCCCGCCCCTTCTCCCAGGCCGGCCTATGAGGGCTGCGGGGCGGGCTGTTACATCCCAAGTCGGCCCCATTGGCCAGCCAGACTCAGTAGGAGGGACTCCTCCTCTGTTGGGCTGGGCTGCAGCCAGAGGGGAAAGAAAGGGCTTTCCTTTGCCCCTTTGTGGTGCCAGGAGGAGGAGGATGAATAAGGGAGGAAAGGAGGAGGAGGCATACTGTATGTATTTTTTAAATTGCTTTAAAGTGCATTTTTAGCTGTATTTTTTTAAATTGCTTTTTTAATACATTTTTAAAGCTGTAGTTGTATTGCATTTTTAAGTACATTTTTAAGCTGTATTTTTAGAAACTGTATTTTTAAGTGCATTTTAAAAGTGCCTTTTTCATGTGTATTTTTGAATGCTTGTAATGCACAATTCTCCCTTGCTTCGACAGGATAATTGTGGGGTGATGATGTGGATATGAGTCAGCTTGCTGAAGTTTGAGAGAGTGTCACCGTCCCAAGGTGGTGTTTGGTGTTTTTATGCTTTTAATGCGACAATTCCCCGTGCTTCGACATGCTAGTGTTGGGTGAATGATGTATATGAGTCACTTCTGAAGTTGAGAGAGTGTCACCTTCCAAGGTGTGGGTTTTGGTGTATTTTTGATGCTTTATAATGCTACATCTCCCTTGCTTCGACAATGAGAAGTGTGGGTGATTGATGTGATATGAGTCAGCTTCTTGAAGTTGAGGAGTGTCGCCTTCCAAAGTGTGGCTTTGGTGTAGTTTTTGTGCTTTTAATGCGAACAAGTCTCCCTTGTTGTGAACAATGATGGTGATGATGATGATTATGTGAGCTTGATAGCGCACAGCAATCCTCTCAGTCAGGGCCAGTGTTAGCTGGCTCTGATTTTTACAAACTCATGTGCAGTGAAAAAAAAGCAAAGGGCCCTTGACTAAGTACACACTTCCTTAGACTAGAGTGGTGCAGGAAACATGAAACGGCAAAATCCACTTCTGTGAAACCACTTTGACATGTTAATGTGCATAGCCATTTAAACCATGCTAAGTGTTAACTCAATGGTTTGATTAATGGAATAGAAACCCTCTTAATATGCAAGAGGCCATGTTTTAAGTAAAAAGCCACTTGAAGTGCCCAAATGTCGGTATGTGTGTTTTGGAATTTAGGGGGGTGGTTGGGCAAAAAGGAAGTCCATTTTTGACATCTGGCTATGAATAATGCCCAATATGTCCTCCATTTTGATCAATAGCCTAATAAACATGCATTAGATTATAACAGTTTTAAAAAAGCAGCAGTGTTTTTGCATGTCCTCATTTTTATAAAATGTGTCGACAATTTGAAATCGTTTGTTCCTACATTGGTCCTACATTGTCCGGATTGGAGTCCTGACTAGGCAACCCTAGGTGGAGCAGCGGCATGTGCCACCGGGCCCCAAGCACTGCTGGAAAAAGTGAGTTCCAATGGCTGTGGGCTGATTATAGGTCTGGGGTTGTGGAAGGAAGATACCAGGGAAGGAGGGGAGGGAGATGTGGCATTGGCCTCGCGAATGATTGAACTGTGAGTGCCAAGGCCAAATGGGGGAGAAACAGTGTATATGAGATAAGATTCTAACTCGTCCCTCCCACAAGGACTTATGCGGTCTTGTACGCTATTCGCTGGAAATATTCCACAATACAGCTATGGAATCACATTGAATCTGGCTTGCTGAACGCCATCCCATATTAGGAATTGTTAGATTTTATAAGATATTTGCACCCATGTTTGAATTGAACCCCAGGCCCAAGCTATGTGGGAGCAAGTGGTGGCTTGCAGCAGAAATTGAGCGTTGGGGTGTCATATTACTGCATTATTTCTATAGTATAGGTTCACCCTATGTCTTTCTTAAAATGAGGTGTGTCCAGAATTTAACGAGAATACTCTGGATGAGCCTGACCAAATATAAGTGGACTATTACTTCCCCCAGCTTGGAAACTATGACTTATTAATGCAGGCTAAGATAGCAGTTGCCTCCTTTCTATAACATCAAACCCTTGTGAAAAAACAGAATATTTTACAAGTATTTTGTTTTTATGCTTATTGCTGATTAGAAGTTCGGTCCCATAATGGGAACAGGGGGGTTAACAGTACTTGGAGGCTCTGTCAATCTGTCAGGTAACAGGATCTGCTGAGTGAGCAGAATACAGTAGATGTCACATTTTCCCTTGTGTCAGGATATCTCAAGAAGATGGCATCACTGAGGGGAGATGGGGTATTGGCAGACCATATGTAGTCTGGGAGATGCAGAACACTGTGATTTAATTGTTTTTGCCCATGTCAGAATGGTGACTCCATAAGTAGAATTTGAACTAAATGATGATATAAGAGTGGGTCTAGGAGAACATCTTACTGGTCAGGAAAGCTGTGTTGTGATGTTTTTTACTGTGACTTTGGGCACGTGGGACCTTCCACTTTTTCAACTCTTACCCCACTCATAAATTTATTTTATACACCAAGCCCTTGACAGTATCTCTTCAGCAGTCAAAGGCTCAGAATCCTGTGTACAGTCCTTTCTGCATATGGTTGTTGAATGAGTAAGGAACATGGAGCAATCCAACACTGACATTAGAAGAAGACTAGAAAAGGGCATCTTGGACAGTTCTTGACACAGCAAGTCAAAGGAGGAGTCAGGAACAAAACTGCTGTGCATTTGTTATCTTTCCAACATCCAAGGTAACAGAGCAGTGTTAGTGGCAACAGTATTTCAGTTGTTGTCCCTGAGGTCCGGCTATCTTTGTTGTGGCATCCTTACCTTCTGTGGGATTTCAACTCCTCCCCCCTTGGACCATCCCACAGGTTGAGAACCATTGCCTTGCAATACATATGGACTACTGCGGCCCTCCCCTCATGCTACCAACATTGCTAGATGAACATTACATATTTTAAAAAACTAATGCATTAGTGCTTTCGTTTTAAAAGTCATTCATGCTTATTGCTCACTGAGCAAAGAGGACATGTTATATATATATTACTTATTCATTACAAAGAATTATTAAATTGTTCTTAGTAACCTTGAAAAATACAAATGGCCAAATACGCTTAAAAGGATGTAAAAAATATAAGAATAACAAGATGACAAATGTTACTTGTTACACACTCACACAAAGAGAGGGGCGAGAGGTGTTTGCAATAATGGTAAAAGTAAAAAGAACTGATTTACCCCGCAGAATTAGCATTACGAGCAATGCCCATTCATCTGTTGTTTTATTTACTTTTAACACACATTAATCTGCTTCCACTGTGAACTATGGTTCTGATCCAAGTACTTTCCTTCACCTAAAAAACTGGAACTGCCTGACCATCTGTCCATTGCAGCCAAGGAAAAGAGCAAAGAAGTGCTGTTAGCTATATCGCTGGAGACAGCACGAAAGCACTGAGTAGTCCCACAATGTTATTCTTTCTAGCTAGGCAAAGATGTGAGCTGGTGAAGGAGATTCAATATACCATTCATTTTGTCGAGTAGGAATTGCTTTATTCCCTGAACAAATAATGCACAGTAAATTGCCCCTCTCTTTGATGCAGCCCTTTGGGCACCGCACCAGTGCTATGCTGGCTGGTGGATTCTGAAGTTATAGCTTAAAAGGTAACCTGCCACAGTGAACAAATATTATCCTAGCTGAACCCAAGTAACCAAAGGGATCACCCAGCAGCCCCAACTGAATATGAAAAATGCAGGGTTTTTAGGAAGGAAATCCTTTATTCTAAATGTATGCTGAAAGCAAATCTTTCAACAGAAATGCTATTTCTTATAAAGTCAAATGTTGACATAAGTTTTACTGGCTTAAAACAGAACCTCTCTTTAAGCTGAGGTTTTAGAAGTGTAGCCAGCCTTGGACAGACAGGTTGGCAATAGATCTAGCCCATGCAAGTCTTGTATTCCATCTGTTTGCATATGGCTTATGGCCTAAAAGGGAGAAGTAAACCCAACTTTATGAAACCTACAGCATAAACTCCTGTGTCTTTATGAGAAATGGGAGTATTAACTTACACCTCACATCAGTTTACAGCACAGGTGAGATCTCTGCACTGGATGGTTAAAGAGTAGAGATAGATAGATAGATAGATAGATAGATAGATAGATAGATAGATAGATAGATCTGTAAACCATCCAGTGCAGAGACCTCAGCTGTGCTGTAATGTGAGATGTAGGTTAATATTTGACTGGTTGGAACCACTTCCTGGAGAAGATGACTGTATAAATCTTTTTCAGATGACTGTAAGCTGACAAAGTGCTGGCTTTAGACTTAGAAATCCAACCAAATAGGACTACAGGAGAGCCACACAGCTACTAAATTCATGTGCTTACAGTATAACTCAAGTCATTCATGTGTTAAATTACTTAGGATTATATAGTGTGCATGATCGTGAAAGCTCCAGCTGGGGAGCAGCATGGAAAAATAAGTATAAAATAAGGTGTTTTTTTAAAAGGCAAAATGGTTGTGTAACTAGTTATGGAATTCTGGTTCACTATATTGCAAGGCAGTGGCTATATTACCCTTTGTTTGTGTGAGGTGACTGAACAGATATGCTAAAGTGAAAGTTAAAAACTGTTTGCCTGGTGTCCTTCTAGACTACAGTTGTGATAATAACTTTGCTCTGATATTTCTAGGAGTTTTGGAAGAAGCTGGGGGAATTAGGAGTTCTCGGAATAACTGCTCCAGGTAAGTATTTATCCATTCTATTCAGAAATTACATTCTTCCTGATCTAGAGGATAGCAAGATGTAAATATCACTCGTGATGTGGTGCAAATGTGTTCTTGTAACAAGCCAGCCAAAATAAACAGGACGGTAGCATAACTGTTACAAACAATTACTTGTAGGGAAGAATGCCCCCTCAACATCTTGCAGACTAGAAGAAATCAGGAGATGTAGCTACATCTCAGGTATCAGTAGAGCCCCAGGTGATGTGCTAGGTGCAGTTTCAGCTGGCAGTTTGGATGAAGGTATGGTTTTTTTCCTCCTCCCCCTTCCTTGAGAAGGAACCAGGAAAGCAAAGAGAGGAACTTCCAGTCAGTCCTTGAAAGTACTGAGTCTTGAAGGTGAAGTTCAGCTAGCCCCTACAAATGCCACCTCCTTTCTCTTGTCTGCTCAGGGAAAGGGGGAGGAAGAGCAAAGCCCAGTTGGTGTGTGCAGGTACCCACTAAGCCTCAGTTTTAGGACTCTAGCAGTACTTGCAAGTGCCAACCAAATCTACAGAGATGGAGCTTGGGGAGCAGGTCTCTGTGGACCAGGTTCCAGGAACCAGAGATCTGTACCACAGGTTTAGAACCTTCCTTTCATAGTTCAAGGTTCTACAAATCATTCACTGTTTAGGCAAATCTGTGACTGAAATCTTAATGCATGGTTTCTATCCTTGAATTAATTCATCTTTCTTCTCTTAGCCTCTTGATTATCCCACTACTAACTTCCTCACTGTATTGCTACTTGCATCCCTGTCTTTGACCTGTGTGTGTGTGTGTGTGGGGGGGGGGGTGGAGGGCTTCATCTCTCCCACTAAGTTAAGTGAAATATCTGTGATTTTTTTTACCTTGTCCTTTCCCACCTCCCATAGCATACCACACTATATATACTTTGTAATATGGACAGAGGAACTTTTATATTCTGAGGGTGGCCTTTGTGATTAGATTTTATTATACTGGTTATTCCTATGGGTATGAAATAGATTTATGTGTGATAAAAATGCAGCATTTACATATTGTTCTAGATAAATAATTTACATTTATTTAAGACAGTGGAATTGGTATGAAGGGGAGAGCTAGCATGATAAGCTCTTTGATAGCCATAGCTTTTGACTAATTGTCAGAATATAAAAGGTTGCTTTACATATGCTTTGACTTGACCACCTTGCTTGGATCTATGTGAAGACCCATTGTGATAAATGGGACTTAAGTTGGTAATGACAGATGGATTGATTCAGTCAAGAAAGCCATGACCCTTAGAGCCAATACTGACCCGCACTTTGTTCCAGCCTGTGGGCGGAGTTAAGGTGCAGCATCTGCATGCTGCGTGCCCTAACCCTGCCACCAGTCCACACAGCCCACACCATGATTACATCCCCTGGTGCTGCATCCACATGATGCAGCATCGAAGGGGCTTCATAAAGCCATGCCGCCATGGCTGTGTTGCCCCTTGGAGGGCACAAAAAGGAGCCACTTTCTGTGGCTCCATTTTGCACTCTCCGGAGGCTGGATTGGGGCTGCAGCATGAGGTTGCCATGGCCTTGATATGGGCAGTAAAGGGGAAGCTCCAGGGGGTGGTCTGTATTGCCCCTTAGTTTGCAAGACCTGAGCAGGACAATTGATGACCAGGTCTCTTAGAGGTCTCTAATTGATCGAATCCATCAGACTGCAGGATGAAGGTTGTATTGAGGGCAGCACTTCTGTCATCCATTGTCTTCTCTAGTTGATGCTTTTAATTCACCAGTGTAAGTCACTCTCCCTAAGCTCTCCTCAGTGTCCTCCTCCCTCTCCAGTCTTCTTTTCTCTTCAGAATTTTCTCCCTCACACAAAATGTATTCCTTGGGATTTCCTATGGCTGCTGATTGAGAGGAAAAAAAAGAGTTGTACACTATGCAGTCTGTAGGGAGTGACATTTATGGTTTACCTAAAATGAACGTGTGTTCATCGAAGTACAATATCATCCAAAATCCACAAAACAGTGATATCTTTATTGAGCCAAACAAAATGCCCGTTAAACAAGCTTTCAAAGCTCCCATCAGTGCCACCAACTGTAGGAGTTCCTCTCAGGCAATCCCACCACTGTGGACAAATGTGGGTCTTCTATCCTTTAACCACCAAATATGAAGACTTCCATGGTGCTCACTACAGTTACCAAAAGAGGGCTTTCCCTGATCCCCACTCCTGCCACAATGTAAGGACTTCTTCCTGTCCCACCTGTGTGACGCCAATTGTGGGGATCATCTATATGTTCTCAAGGGACCTATGAGGATTTATGCAACTTCAGTGCTGCTACCACACCTGAATCCATGCTCCAGAGACCAAAAGTGTAAAAAAAAATTATTTACAAAGGTTAAACATAAAACAGCATATAAATTATTTTATTACATTTAAAACGCCCTCTCTCATACTCCCTTCAAGCTAACTCCGACCAACCACACAAGACCCTCAACCAAAACTCTCTTCAAACACTTCATGCCTAGTTTTAATTCCAAAAAAACCTTGTCTGACTGAACTCCCAACAACAATTAACCAGGCTTATCTAAATCAGCTTAAATATTTCACCAATCAGCATTCACCTCAACATTCCATCCCAACACTACCTTACTTTATACTCTAATATGCAATCAATAAATCAAACATCATTTTCCAATACCAGTCCACATCATACATACATGTGTCCATTCTGCCTAGGTATAGCTGTGCACTTGATCTGTGCTCTAATTTGGGAAGATTCTACCTAGGTCCAAATCAGGCATGAATAAAGATTCTTACAAAAATTTGAACATGTGAACATACAGAGTGAATACATGTCCAGATTAATGTGCAAACACCCCTTGTATATTTGCTGCATGTGTTGATGCCCCAAAAGTTTCTTAATGGAAATTGGTAACAGTAGAAATTTATAATTCAGTAATGTCTAAATGTAGTTTAATTATAAAAGTTTAAATCTTCCTTACTCTTACCAGCTGAATACGGTGGATCTGCAATGGGTTATCTGGACCATATACTGGTGATGGAAGAAATTTCTCGAGTTTCAGCAGCTGTTGGATTAAGTTATGGTGCCCACTCTAATCTCTGTGTTAATCAGTTAGTGAGGAATGGCAATGAAGCACAGAAACAGAAATACCTGCCTAAGGTATGTAGAATTGTGGAATCTCATAAAAGGGGACAAGAAGGATGAAGTACCTTTGACACGACTTTTAACAATACAGTAATCAAAAACTGAATACCCTATTTCAGACATTCTGTTGAAACTTTCTGAACTGGATTCTGTTTTCTAAATGAAGGAAAATACAGGGTTTTTTTTTAAAAAAAAATTGGATTTTAGAAGTTTTTTTTAAAAAATCCTGTCATGATTTGTTGCTACAAATAACATAAATGCAGTTCCCCAGGAGAAAAGACTTATATGCAGTACAGATCTAAGTGTATCAGCCCAGAAGTCCTTCTGAGTTCCTTGAGCAGTGCTTTGTAAATGTGCTTAGGATTACATTCTTAGACCCACTGAATTAAGCAGTAGCCAATGCAGAATGGGGAGAAACAAGTGTATATGGTATAAAGATTCTACTCGTCCCTCCCACAAGGACTTATGCGGTCTTGTACGCTATTCGCTGGAAAATATTCCACTAATACAGCTGATGGAATCACATTGAATTGGCTTTGCTGAACGCCACCATATTAGGAATTGTTAATTTTTAAGATAATTTGCACCCATGTTTGAATGAACCCCAGGCCAAGCCTATGTGGGAGCAGTGGTGCGTGCAGCAGAAATTGAGCGTTGGGTGTCAATATTACTGCATTATTTAGTATGGTCACCTATGTCTTTCTTAAAATGAGGTGTCCAGAATTTAACGAAAGTACTCTGGATGAGGCCTGACCAATATAGTGAGACTATTCTTCCCCAGGCTTGGAAATATGACTTATTAATGCAGGCTAAGATAGCAGTTGCCTCCTTTCTAGTAACATCAAACCTTGCTGAAAAAACAGAATATTTTACAAGTATTTTGTTTTATGCTTATTGCTGATTAGAAGTGACTGGTCCCTAATGTGGAAACGTGGGGTTAACAGTACTTGGAGGCTTCTTGTCAATCTGTCAGTAACAGGAATCTGCTAGTGAGCAGAATACAGTATGTCACATTTTCCCTTGTGTCAGGAATATCTCAAGAAGATGGAGCATCACTGAGAGGGAGATGGGGGGTATTGGCAGACACTTGTCAGATCTGGGAGTGCAGAACACGTGTGATTATATGTTTTTGCCCATGTCGAATGGTGACTCATAAGTAGAATTTGAACTAAAGTGATGATTAGAGTGAGGTCTAGGAAACATTCTTACTTGGTCGGAGGAAAGCTGTGTTGTGATGTTTTACTGGACTTTGGGGCACATTGCCTTGGCTTAAGTGGGACCTTTCACTTTTCAACTCTACCCCACTATAAATTTATTTTATACACCAAGCCCCTTGACAGTATCTCTTCAGCAGTCAAAGGCTCAGAATCCTTGTGTACAGTTCTTTCTGCATATGGTTGTTGAATGGTAAGGATACATGGAGCAATCCAACATGACATTAGAAGAAGACTAGAAAGGGCATCTTGGACAGTTCTTGACACCAGCAAGCAAAGGAGGAGTCAGGAAAGGAAAAACTGCTGTGCATTTGCTTAATCTTTCCAACAATCCAAGGTAACAGAGCAGTGTTAGTGGCAACAGTATTTCAGTGTTGTCCTGAGGTGTCCGGCTATCTTTGTTGTGGCATCCTTACCTTCTTGGGATTTCAACTCCCTCCCCCCCTTGGACCACCCACAGGGGTGAGAACCATTGCCTTGCAAATACGTCTATGGACTAGCTGCCCTCCCTTCATGCTACCAACATTAGCTTGGACATTATTTTAAAAAACTAATGCATTAGTGCTTTCTTTTTAAAAGTCATTCTGTTATTGCTCACTGAGCAAAGAGTGACATGTTATATACATATTACTTATTCATTACAAATGAATTATTTTAAAGTTGCTCTTAAGTAACCCTTGAAAAATACAAAATGGCCAAAAACTGCTTAAAAGGATGTAAAAATATAAAGAAGTACCAGAATGACAAATGTTACTTGTTACACACTCACACAAAGAGGGGGCTGAGAGGTGTTTAGCAATAATGTTAAAAGTAAAAGAACATAGTATTACCCCAGAATAGCACATTACTAGCATGCCATTTATCTGTTGTTTTATTACTTTTAACACTTAATCTGCTTCCACTGTGAACTATGGTTCTGACCAGTACTTTCCTTCACCTTAAAAACTGGAACTGCCTGACGTCTGTCCATTGCAGCCAGGAAAAGAGCAAAGAAGTGCTGTTAGCTATATTGCTGGAGAAGCCACGAAAGCACTGAGTGTGCCACAATGTTATTTCTAGCTAGGCAAAGAATGTGAGCTGGGTGAAGGAGATTCAATATACATTCATTTTTGTCGAGTAGGAATTGCTTTATTCCCTGAACAATAATGCACAGTAAATTGCCCTCTCTTTGATGCAGCCCCTTTGGGCACCGCACCAGTGCTATGCTGGCTGGTGGATTCTGGAAGTTATAGCTTAAAAGGTAACCTGCCACAGTGAACAAATATTATCCTAGCTGAACCAAGTAACCAAAGGGATCAACCAGCAGCCCCAACTGAATATGAAAAATGCAGGGTTTTAGGAAGGAAATCCTTTATTCTAAATGTATGCTGAAAGCAAATTCTTTTCAACAGAAATGCTATTTCTTATAAAGTCAATGTTGCATAAGTTTACTGGCTTAAAGACAGAACCTCCTTTAAGCTGAGGTTTTAGACGTGTGAGCCAGCCTTGGACAGACAGGTTGGCAATAGATGCTAGCCCAGCAAGTCTTAGTAGTCCATCTGTTTGCATATTGGCTATTTATGGCCTAAAAGGAGAAAGTAAACCCAACTTATGAAACCACCAGCATAAACTCTAGTGTCTTATGAGAAAGGGTGGAGTATTAACTTAACCTCACATCAGTTACAGCACAGGTGAGATCTCTGCACTGGATGTTACAGATTAGAGATAGATAGTAGATAGATAGATAGATAGAAGATAGATAGATAGTAGTAGATAGATCTGTAACCTCCAGTGCAGAGACCTCAGCTGTGCTGTAATGTGAGATGTAGGTAATATTTGACTGGTTGGAACACTTCTGGGCGAGATGACTGTACAAATCTTTTTCAGATGACTGTAAGCTGGACAAAGTGCTGGCTTTAGACTTAGAAATCCAACCAAATAGGACTACAGGAGAGCCCACAGCTACTAAATTCATGTGCTTACATATAACTCAAGTCATTCATGTGTTAAATTACTTAGGATTATAGTGTGCATGATCGTGAAAAGCTCCCGCTGGGGAGCAGCATGGAAAATAAGTATAAAATAAGGGTGTTTTTTTAAAAAAGGCAAAATGGTTGTGTAACTAGTTATGGAATTCTGGTTCACTATATTGCAAGGCGTGGCTATATTACCCTTTGTTTGTGTGGGTGATGAACAGATATGCTAAAGTGAAGTTAAAACTGTTTGCCTGGTGTCTTCTGACTACAGTGTGTGATAATAACTTTGCTCTGATATTTTCGGGAGTTTTGGAAGAAGCTGGGGGAATTAGGAGTTCTCGGAATAACTGCTCCAGGTAAGTATTTATCCATTCTATTTGAATTACGTTCTTCTGATCGGGACAGCAAGATGTAAATATCACTCATGATGTGGTTGCAAATGTGTTCTTGTACAAGCCAGCCAATAAACAGGGACGGTAGCATAACTGTTACAAAACAATTACTTGTAGGGAAGAATGCCCCCTCAACATCTTGCGACTAGAAGAAATCGAAGATGTAGCTACATCTCAGGTATCAGTAGGCCCCAGGTGATGTACTAGGTGCGTTTCAGCTGGCAGTTGGTGAAGGTATGGTTTTTTTCCTCCTCCCCCTTCCTTGAGAAGGAACCAGGGAAAGAAGGAGGAACTTCCAGTCGTCCTTGAAAGTACTGAGTCTTGAAGGTGAAGTTCAGCTAGCCCCTACAAATGCCACCTCCTTTCTCTTGTTGCTCGGGAGGGGAAAGGGGGAGAAAGAGCAAAGCTCAGTTGGTGTGTGCAGGTTACCCCTAAGCCTCAGTTTTAGGACTCTAGCGGTACTTGCAAGTGCCTACCAAATCTACAGAGATGGAGGATTGGGGAGCAGGTCTCTGTGGACCAGGTTCAGGAACCAGAGATCTGTACCAGGGTTTAGAACTTCCTTTCATCGTTCAAGGTTCTACAAATCATTCACTGTTTTAGGCAAATCTGTGACGAAATCTTAAGCATGGTTTCTATCCTTGAATTATCTCTTTCTCTCTAGCCTCTTGATTATCCCGCTACTAACTTCCTCACTGTATTGCTACTTGCATCCCTGTCTTTGACCTGTTGTGTGGGGGGGGTGGGGTGGGGTGGGGGTGGGGGGGCTCATCTCTCCCACTAAGTAGGTGAATATCTGTGATTTTTTTTTACCTTGTCCTTTCCACCTCCCTAGCATACCACACTATATATACTTTGTAATATGGACAGGGAACTTTTATATTTGAGGGTGGCCTTGTGATTAGATTTATTTATATGGTTATTCCTATGGGTATGAATCGATTTATGTGTGATAAAAATGCAGCATTTACATATTGTTTTAGATAAAAATTTACATTTATTTAAGACAATGAATTGGTATGAGGGGAGAGCTAGGACCCTGATAACTCTTTGATGGCGGCGGAAAGGCTGCAGCAGCAGCCGCAGCAGCAATGGCGGTGGTGGCTGCAGAACGGCCACGGTTGTTGTGGCGGCGGTGGCGGCGGCAACCAGCTCAACCCAGGGCAAAGAGCCAAACCGGGCCGTGACTGTGCCAACTGCCCAAAAATCGGGTTTGTCACGCCCCAGGGGGGTTATGGCAACCCTACCCATGATGGACAATTTTTGCTCACAACTCAACCTGTATATTTGAAAAAGAACAAATACAAAAATTGTATATGTTAGGGGGAAAAGGCACCTTAGGAAAAAATTAGAACCAAAGTACACATTAATTTCTTGGCAGGAAGAACAAAGAGGAAGAATAGCCTTATAACAGAATTGAGCTGGCATTCTGGGAAGCACACCAAAAAAAAAAAAAAGAAAGAAAGAAACTGATAGCATTTTACATCCTTAATTCTGACTTTCTCCTCAGACATCAAGCAGGCTTGAGTCAGGCCTGTCAGTGAGGTTCTTGAAAGAGTTTTGGAAGAAAATTCAATTTGTACTTCCTTCCTCCTCTCATTGCTTACTCAGCAATTGGAAGGAACCATTCAGAATTATCCTTTTTCTTCTGGTTCAGAAGGATCTGAGCAGGCAATTTAGATAGCACCCATGATGTCATTTCCAGCCATGAGTTTGAATAGAATCATGGAGTTGGAAGGGACCCTGTGGGCCACCAAGTCCAACTCTTGTTCAGTGCAGGATCTCCAGCTAAAGCATCCCTAGCAGGTAGCTGTCCAGCCTCTTTTTGAAGACATCGAGAGAAGGCAACCCCACCACTTCTCTAGGCTCTTGTTCCATTGCCAAACCATCTTCACTGTCAAGAAGTTCCTTCTAATGTTCAGTTGAAATCTACCCTCATGTAACTTAAAACCCTTAGACATAGTTCTACCCCTGAGGCAGCAGAAAGCAGGCCTGCACCCTCCTTTCTGGCAACTCTTGAGGTACTTAAAGAGTATGGTCATGTCACCCCTCAGTCTTCTCTTCACCAAGTTGACCATGCCCAACTCTTTCAACCTCTCCTCAGAGGTTTTGTTCTCCATACCTCTTACAGTCTTCATTGCCATTGTCTGAACTCACTCCAACATCTATGGGTACATCTACACTGTAGAAATAATGTAGTTTGACACAACTTTAATTACCATGGCTCCATCCTACAAAATCCTGGAATCAGTAGTTTTCTGAGGTACCAGCATTCTTTGGCAGAGAGGGCTAAAAACTTTGTAAAACTACAAATCCCAGGATACCATAGCATGGAGCCACAACACTTAAAGTGGTGTCAAACTGCATTATTTCAATCAGTCAAAGCCTTTATTACAGTTAACAAACCATAAGGCAAAACAAAAACAACAGAACTACAACAAAATCAACCCAAACGTCCCATCAGTTATATACATCTTAAATTCTATACACAAAAATATAGGCACTCAGTATTGGAGAATAAGAACAAGCTATATTAAAATAGAATAGTGGGGTACAATTAAGTACAAATAAACGCATTTTAAAAACATCTTAGTGAAATATGTTTAAAATTTGTGACAAAACATATAATTAAAATATATAAAATATTTAGTCCATATATATATATATATATATATATATATATATATATGTTATAAAATATTTTATGTGTGCGTGTGTGTGTGTGTGTGTGTGTGTGTGTGTGTGTAATGTTAAAATATGTTTTAAAACCGTGCAGCCAAAGTAAGAAAACCTTAGATGTCCCTCTAACTCCTGGGGCTATGACTCCCATTTAGCACCTCATATAGTTTGGGCCAGAGGGCCATCCTTAAATTATTAATGTTTATGAGACATGGTCCTTTGGGTTTTGGCTGCAGAAAAAAAGAACTTTGCAAACTCTTCTGTTACTTTTTACCCCCAGTATCTTCTAGCAAATATATAAGATACTATTCTGAAGCTCTACCTGGGAACTTACTTATAAGAGGTGTAACTAGTCTTAATCTGTCATCTTTTTAAAATGTACAGAAAAGGAGTACACTTGTCCTTTCGGATTCGTGGGGGATACATTCTCCCGGATATGAAATTTTGCAAATATTTAAGTCCCATTGTCCCCAATGGAGCCTTTGGGGACAATGGAACTTGACTGTTAGTGAAATTCCCTCCCTCCCTCCCTTGCTGGCATCTTTCCCCCAGCACTGGGGCCCATAATCAGAGCCCGGGCCACCAGGGCCGCAGCCATCAGGACTTGCTTTCCCAGCAGTGCTCAGGGCCCGGCATGCTCACACCTTGCTCCCTTCTGTTGCAGCCAATTGACATATCAAGTGCCCATTGACTGTGGTGGAGGCAGCAGGGCATGTGCCACCGGGCCCCAAGCACTGCTGGAAAAGTGAGTTCCAATGGCTGCTGGGGCTGATTATAGGTCTTGGGGTTGGAAGGAAGATACCAGGGAGGGAGGGAGGGAGATGTGGCATTGGCCTCGCGAATGATTGAAACTGTGAGTGCCAAGGCCATGAATGGGGAGAAACAAGTGTATATGGTATAAAGATTCTACTCGTCCCTCCCCACAAGGACATATGCGGTCCTTGTACGCTATTCGCTGGAAATATTCCACTAATACAGCTGATGGAATCACATTGAATCTGGCTTTGCTGAACGCCATCCCATATTTAGGAATTGTTAGATTTTTAAGATAATTTGCACCCATGTTTGAATTGAACCCCAGGCCCAAGCCTATGTGGGAGCAAGTGGTGCGTGCAGCAGAAATTGAGCGTTGGGTGTCAATATCTACTGCATTATTTCTATAGTATAGGTTCACCCTATGTCTTTCTTAAAATGAGGTGTCCAGAATTTAATGAAGTACTCTGGATGAGGCCTGACCAAATATAGTGGGACTATTACTTCCCCCAGCTTGGAAACTATGATTTATTAATGCAGGCTAAGATAGCAGTTGCCTCCTTTCTAGTAACATCAAACCCTTGCTGAAAAAACAGAATATTTTACAAGTATTTTAGTTTTTATGCTTATTGCTGATTAGAAGTGGCTGGTCCCTAATGTGGAACAGATGGGGTTAACAGTACTTGGAGGCTTCTTGTCAATCTGTCAGTAACAGGAATCTGCTAGTGAGCAGAAATACAGTATGTCACATTTTCCCTTGTGTCAGGAATATCTCAAGAAGATGGAGCATCACTGAGAGGGAGATGGGGTATTGGCAGACACTATGTCAGATCTGGGAGATGCAGAACACTGTGATTTAATTGTTTCTGCCCATGTCAGAATGGTGACTCATAAGTAGAATTTAAACTAAATGATGATATAGAGTGAGGTCTAGGAAACATTCTTACTTGGTCAGGAAAGCTGTGTTGTGATGTTTTACTGGACTTTGGGCACATTGCCTTGGGCTTAAAGTGGGACCTCTTCCAACTTTTTCAACTCTACCCCACTCATAAATTTATTTTATACACCAAGCCCCTTGACAGTATCTCTTCAGCAGTCAAAGGCTCAGAATCCTTGTGTACAGTCTCCTTTCTGCATATGGTTGTTGAATGAGTAAGGATACATGGAGCAATCCAACACTGACATTAGAAGAAGACTAGAAAAGGGCATCTTGGACAGCTTCTTGACACCAGCAAGTCAAAGGAGGAGTCAGGAAAGGAAACTGCTGTGCATTTGCTTAATCTTTCCAACATCCAAAGGTAACAGAGCAGTGTTAGTGGCAACAGTATTTCAGTGTTTGCTCCTGAGGTGTCCGGCTATCTTTGTTGTGGCATCCTCACCCTTCTTGGGATTTCAACTCCCCTCCCCCCCTTGGACCATCCCACAGGGTGAGAACCATTGCCTTGCAAATAATTATGGACTAGCTGCCCTCCCCTTCATGCTACCAACATCTAGCTTGGAACATTATTTTAAAAAACTAATGCATTAGTGCTTTTCTTTTTAAAAGTCATTCATGCTTATTGCTCACTGAGCAAAGAGTGACATGTTATATTACATATTACTTATTCATTACAAATGAATTATTTTAAAGTTGCTTCTTAAGTAACCCTTGAAAAATACAAAATGGCCAAATACTGCTTAAAAGGATGTAAAAATATAAGAAGTACCAAGAATGACCAAATGTTACTTGTTACACACTCACACAAAAGAGAGGGGCTGAGAGGTGTTTAGCAATAATGTTAAAAGTAAAAAGAACATATTTACCCCAGAATTAGCACATTACTAGCAATGCCATTTCATCTGTTGTTTTATTTACTTTTAACACATTAATCTGCTTTCCACTGTGGACTATGGTTCTGATCCAAGTACTTTCCTTCACCTTAAAAAACTGGAACTGCCTGACCAATCTGTCCATTGCAGCCAAGGAAAAGAGCAAAGAAGTGCTGTTAGCTATATCTGCTGGAGACAGCCACGAAAGCACTGAGTAGTGCCACAATGTTATTTCTAGCTAGGCAAAGAATGTGAGCTGGTGAAGGAGATTCAATATACCATTCATTTTTGTCAGAGTAGGAATTGCTTTATTCCCTGACAAATAATGCACAGTAAATTGCCCCTCTCTTTTGATGCAGCCCCTTTGGGCACCGCACTAGTGCTATGCTGGCTGGTGGATTCTGGAAGTTATAGCTTAAAAGGTAACCTGCCACCAGTGTGAACAAATATTATCCTAGCTGAACCCAAGTAACCAAAGGGATCAACCAGCAGCCCCAAACTGAATATGAAAAATGCAGGGTTTTAGGAAGGAAATCCTTTATTCTAAATGTATGCTGAAAGCAAATTCTTTTCAACAGAAATGCTATTTCTTATAAAGTCAAATGTTGCATAAGTTTACTGGCTTAAAACAGAACCTCTCTTTAAGCTGAGGTTTTAGAAGTGTGAGCCAGCCTTGGACAGACAGGTTGGCAATAGATGCTAGCCCATGCAAGTCTTAGTAGTCCATCTGTTTGCATATTGGCTATTTATGGCCTAAAAAGGAGAAAGTAAACCCAACTTTATGAAACCTACCAGCATAAACTCTAGTGTCTTTATGAGAATGGGTGGAGTAAACTTACACCTCACATCAGTTACAGCACAGGTGAGATCTCTGCACTGGATGGTTTACAGATTAGAGATAGATAGATAGATAGATAGATAGATAGATAGATAGATAGATAGATAGATAGATAGATAGATCTGTAAACCATCCAGTGCAGAGACCTCAGCTGTGCTGTAATGTGAGATGTAGGTTAATATTTGACTGGTTGGAACCACTTCCTGGAGAAGATGACTGTATAAATCTTTTTCAGATGACTGTAAGCTGACAAAGTGCTGGCTTTAGACTTAGAAATCCAACCAAATAGGACTACAGGAGAGCCACACAGCTACTAAATTCATGTGCTTACAGTATAACTCAAGTCATTCATGTGTTAAATTACTTAGGATTATATAGTGTGCATGATCGTGAAAGCTCCAGCTGGGGAGCAGCATGGAAAAATAAGTATAAAATAAGGTGTTTTTTTAAAAGGCAAAATGGTTGTGTAACTAGTTATGGAATTCTGGTTCACTATATTGCAAGGCAGTGGCTATATTACCCTTTGTTTGTGTGAGGTGACTGAACAGATATGCTAAAGTGAAAGTTAAAAACTGTTTGCCTGGTGTCCTTCTAGACTACAGTTGTGATAATAACTTTGCTCTGATATTTCTAGGAGTTTTGGAAGAAGCTGGGGGAATTAGGAGTTCTCGGAATAACTGCTCCAGGTAAGTATTTATCCATTCTATTCAGAAATTACGTTCTTCCTGATCTAGAGGACAGCAAGATGTAAATATCACTCGTGATGTGGTGCAAATGTGTTCTTGTAACAAGCCAGCCAAAATAAACAGGACGGTAGCATAACTGTTACAAACAATTACTTGTAGGGAAGAATGCCCCCTCAACATCTTGCAGACTAGAAGAAATCAGGAGATGTAGCTACATCTCAGGTATCAGTAGAGCCCCAGGTGATGTGCTAGGTGCAGTTTCAGCTGGCAGTTTGGATGAAGGTATGGTTTTTTTCCTCCTCCCCCTTCCTTGAGAAGGAACCAGGAAAGCAAAGAGAGGAACTTCCAGTCAGTCCTTGAAAGTACTGAGTCTTGAAGGTGAAGTTCAGCTAGCCCCTACAAATGCCACCTCCTTTCTCTTGTCTGCTCAGGGAAAGGGGGAGGAAGAGCAAAGCCCAGTTGGTGTGTGCAGGTACCCACTAAGCCTCAGTTTTAGGACTCTAGCAGTACTTGCAAGTGCCAACCAAATCTACAGAGATGGAGCTTGGGGAGCAGGTCTCTGTGGACCAGGTTCCAGGAACCAGAGATCTGTACCACAGGTTTAGAACCTTCCTTTCATAGTTCAAGGTTCTACAAATCATTCACTGTTTAGGCAAATCTGTGACTGAAATCTTAATGCATGGTTTCTATCCTTGAATTAATTCATCTTTCTTCTCTTAGCCTCTTGATTATCCCACTACTAACTTCCTCACTGTATTGCTACTTGCATCCCTGTCTTTGACCTGTGTGTGTGTGTGTGTGGGGGGGGGGGTGGAGGGCTTCATCTCTCCCACTAAGTTAAGTGAAATATCTGTGATTTTTTTTACCTTGTCCTTTCCCACCTCCCATAGCATACCACACTATACCTGTATATACTTTGTAATATGGACAGAGGAACTTTTATATTCTGAGGGTGGCCTTTGTGATTAGATTTTATTATACTGGTTATTCCTATGGGTATGAAATAGATTTATGTGTGATAAAAATGCAGCATTTACATATTGTTCTAGATAAATAATTTACATTTATTTAAGACAGTGGAATTGGTATGAAGGGGAGAGCTAGCATGATAAGCTCTTTGATAGCCATAGCTTTTGACTAATTGTCAGAATATAAAAGGTTGCTTTACATATGCTTTGACTTGACCACCTTGCTTGGATCTATGTGAAGACCCATTGTGATAAATGGGACTTAAGTTGGTAATGACAGATGGATTGATTCAGTCAAGAAAGCCATGACCCTTAGAGCCAATACTGACCCGCACTTTGTTCCAGCCTGTGGGCGGAGTTAAGGTGCAGCATCTGCATGCTGCGTGCCCTAACCCTGCCACCAGTCCACACAGCCCACACCATGATTACATCCCCTGGTGCTGCATCCACATGATGCAGCATCGAAGGGGCTTCATAAAGCCATGCCGCCATGTCTGTGTTGCCCCTTGGAGGGCACAAAAAGGAGCCACTTTCTGTGGCTCCATTTTGCACTCTCTGGAGGCTGGATTGGGGCTGCAGCATGAGGTTGCCATGGCCTTGATATGGGCAGTAAAGGGGAAGCTCCAGGGGGTGGTCTGTATTGCCCCTTAGTTTGCAAGACCTGAGCAGGACAATTGATGACCAGGTCTCTTAGAGGTCTCTAATTGATCGAATCCATCAGACTGCAGGATGAAGGTTGTATTGAGGGCAGCACTTCTGTCATCCATTGTCTTCTCTAGTTGATGCTTTTAATTCACAAGTGTAAGTCACTCTCCCTAAGCTCTCCTCAGTGTCCTCCTCCCTCTCCAGTCTTCTTTTCTCTTCAGAATTTTCTCCCTCACACAAAATGTATTCCTTGGGATTTCCTATGGCTGCTGATTGAGAGGAAAAAAAAGAGTTGTACACTATGCAGTCTGTAGGGAGTGACATTTATGGTTTACCTAAAATGAACGTGTGTTCATCGAAGTACAATATCATCCAAAATCCACAAAACAGTGATATCTTTATTGAGCCAAACAAAATGCCCGTTAAACAAGCTTTCAAAGCTCCCATCAGTGCCACCAACTGTAGGAGTTCCTCTCAGGCAATCCCACCACTGTGGACAAATGTGGGTCTTCTATCCTTTAACCACCAAATATGAAGACTTCCATGGTGCTCACTACAGTTACCAAAAGAGGGCTTTCCCTGATCCCCACTCCTGCCACAATGTAAGGACTTCTTCCTGTCCCACCTGTGTGACGCCAATTGTGGGGATCATCTAAATGTTCTCAAGGGACCTATGAGGATTTATGCAACTTCAGTGCTGCTACCACACCTGAATCCATGCTCCAGAGACCAAAAGTGTAAAAAAAAATTATTTACAAAGGTTAAACATAAAACAGCATATAAATTATTTTATTACATTTAAAACACCCTCTCTCATACTCCCTTCAAGCTAACTCCGACCAACCACACAAGACCCTCAACCAAAACTCTCTTCAATCACTTCATGCCTAGTTTTAATTCCAAAAAAACCTTGTCTGACTGAACTCCCAACAACAATTAACCAGGCTTATCTAAATCAGCTTAAATATTTCACCAATCAGCATTCACCTCAACATTCCATCCCAACACTACCTTACTTTATACTCTAATATGCAATCAATAAATCAAACATCATTTTCCAATACCAGTCCACATCATACATACATGTGTCCATTCTGCCTAGGTATAGCTGTGCACTTGATCTGTGCTCTAATTTGGGAAGATTCTACCTAGGTCAAATCAGGCATGAATAAAGATTCTTACAAAAATTTGAACATGTGAACATACAGAGTGAATACATGTCCAGATTAATGTGCAAACACCCCTTGTATGTTTGCTGCATGTGTTGATGCCCCAAAAGTTTCTTAATGGAAATTGGTAACAGTAGAAATTTATAATTCAGTAATGTCTAAATGTAGTTTAATTATAAAAGTTTAAATCTTCCTTACTCTTACCAGCTGAATACGGTGGATCTGCAATGGGTTATCTGGACCATATACTGGTGATGGAAGAAATTTCTCGAGTTTCAGCAGCTGTTGGATTAAGTTATGGTGCCCACTCTAATCTCTGTGTTAATCAGTTAGTGAGGAATGGCAATGAAGCACAGAAACAGAAATACCTGCCTAAGGTATGTAGAATTGTGGAATCTCATAAAAGGGGACAAGAAGGATGAAGTACCTTTGACACGACTTTTAACAATACAGTAATCAAAAACTGAATACCCTATTTCAGACATTCTGTTGAAACTTTCTGAACTGGATTCTGTTTTCTAAATGAAGGAAAATACAGGGTTTTTTTTTTTAAAAAAAAATTCTGGATTTTAGAAGTTTTTTAAAAAAATCCTGCTGATTTGTTGCTACAAAAAACATAAATGCAGTTCCCCAGGAGAAAAGACTTATATGCGTACAGATCTAAGTGTATCAGCCCAGAAGTCCTTCTGAGTTCCTTGAGCAGTGCTTTGTGTAATGTGCTTAGGATTACATTCTTAGACCCACTGAATTAAGCAGTATTTTACTTTAGAGTATACATGTCCTAGTTATACTATTTATTGCAAAGTAAATTGTAGCACCTTCTTTTCATCATATGCCTTAGAGCAGAGCTAGGAAAGGTTGCCTTTAGATTATGTATAATGACCTGTTGAACTGTCCATAACTGAGCAGTTGGAAGGATGATTCTTTGGAACCTAGTGCTTCATCCTACCTTTGAATGGTGGATGGCTTCGTAGATCATATTAATTTGTTTTATATGTAACTCAAAGCCCTCCCAGCAGGGAAGTAGCCAAGGGGGGGGGGTTCTTGGGTCCGGGCCCCCCTTCCATTAGAAAAATGAATGGTGTGTGCTGCTGCGCCGCCACACTCAGCCCCATTATAATGGTGGCACTTAGTCTGGAACCCCCCCTTCTAAAATCCTGGCTACGTCCCTGCTCTCAGGGAGGTGCAAGTTGGAACAGTCTGGGTTCCTTGCATTAAGAAGAATTTTGTGCAGTATACTTCCTTTCTGCTGCTTGCTCAGTACAGTGCACCCACGTCATACACGGCTTTCAGCATACTTGAAGCCATGTGGGGCGCAAGGGGCAGACGTCCCATTCAGATGAATGGGGGGGCGTGCACGTGGCACATGTGCACCGCCACATGCACAGCTCGTTCACTTGAATGGGACTTCAGCATGCGCGGTATGGCTTACGCGGGGGTGGTGGTGGAACGGATCCCCTGCGTAAGCCAAGAGTGGACTGTTATTTATAGAGATGGTGTCATTTTCTTTCTCCCTCTCATTCCCTCAAATGCAATATTTTTCCAGTGAATACAATATTTTCCAGTTGCACCATGCAACATCAATATTATTATTATTTATTATTTTATTATTATTATTATTTTATTATTATTATTTATATAGCACTGTAGATTTACACAGCGCTGTACCTCAATTAAAATCGATATAAAAAGAACCTGCCAATGGCATACATTCTAGAGGATAATAACAATTTGTATTTAAATAATAGATATAATACAAGATAGAATTGTTTAAAAGCAGGCAACAAATTTAAAACATTAAATATCAAATCAAAATATCAGATAACGATCAGCAGTGACCATGCAATGCAGACTGCCTTATGTGTTTCACCAGGAACAGAAGTTGTATTATATCTGTTACAAATCAGGAGGCTGCAGTTAATTCACTGTAGTAGGCCTAATTTGCTGTTTTAAATTAACACTTCAGAGTTGTCTGAATACACTCCTACAGGTACAGTTATTTACAAAACCTTGGCCTCATGTTTTGCTGCCATGGGTTATCTATGGCATGTTTAGGGAAAAAGAAAGCCAGTGCAGACCGGCTCTAAAAGACCCCAAAGCCAAGACTGTCTTTCATGCACACAGAGGAGATCTTTGGTCTTTCATGTGTTTTGGACTTCAGTATCTAGGAGCTCCAGCAAGCATAGCCAGTGGTGAGCGGTGTCTCTGTTGACCCAAAGATTCCCCTCCTTTGCTTAAAACAACAACACTAACAGTCATTTAAGTCTGTCCCTCGCTTTCCACTTCTCCATATGCATGTGAGCAAGTAGACATAAGTCCATGAAAGCTCATGCTGCCAACTCCTTCTGTAGTCCCAAAAGGTGCTACAATTCAATAACTTGAAATCTGAAAGCAAGATTGTAGTAGGGTGGTAGTCGAGTTGGCCATTATCTCATAGGTGATTGCATATGAAATTTGTCCCTGCAGTGGGTGTAGCCCATAAGTTCAGAAACAGAATAGGCTAATGGCAGAGGAGACAAAGAAAGATGGATAGAATGAATTGCAGAGGATGGGAGGGGAGTGAGAGGCTGCTGTGCCAAAGGTACATAAGGGAACACAGAAGGAGGTGGACCATCTGTTTCATCCATTACAAGGGTTGAGGGGTGTTGAAGCAATAGTTTATTGCCTAACATTTTGGCATCATATTTCATTCCCTGATCATTCCATGTCATTGCAGAAAATCTTGTTTTCAGTAAGATGGCTTTTTTACAGGGTTGTCTGCCCCTTCTGGTCATTGTTTTCAAAGGCCAGGGCAGGACACGGGAGTGAAAGGGATATATATGGCCATAGCTGGTTCTCTTGGCACTGTCTCCTGTCTAAAAAAGCCAACCAGGCAATAAGCTGCATTGCTCATTTACCCATGTATTCAGCGAACTGGATGGTTTGATCTTGTGTCCATTTCTCACTAGGGCACCAGTAAACCTCTTTGTGAGGATTCGCCATGAGTAACATCCCCATTTGGAGTTCTTCCACAGCATGGGAGGCTTTCAGTTTTTTGTTTTTTTTTCTTTTCCTTTTTTTCTTTTTGAGAAGCGCGAGGGTGGAAATCACTGTAGCATATCGATTTTTATGATATTTTAAGGTGAATGTGGTGATGGGCTACAGCCTATTTCTTGTTTTCTTTCTTGTCCTTCCAGCTAATCAATGGAGAACATATTGGAGCACTGGCAATGAGTGAAGCCAATGCTGGTTCTGATGTTGTCTCCATGAAATGAGAGCAGACAGAAAAGGTAAAAGAGGATATGTCCTTTTTGGTATTTTTCTTATAAAAGAACCAAGTGTTTTTTTTATGTGGCTTTTTGAAATGTTAACTTTTTCTGTGCATTTTGTTATTTTTAACTATCACTCCAAGATTCCCTAGCTAGCATGGCCATGGCCAAAAAAAGTAAATTTCCAGCTCTGGTTGTATCATTACCATCATGTCCAGTCATTAAAGCTCAACTACTGAAATATATCTGTGCACTTCCCAAATAAAATAGCAAGTAATAAAAACAGATGATATAAACTGCATATGTGTGAGAGCAGAAGACCTGGTTGGCTGCTTCAGATATTGAAGCTCCATTCTGTCTAAAGCAAGAGTTGTGGGGTTTCTTTTGTTTTGCTTTTGGGGGGATGGGATTGGACTACAGCTCTCAGAATTCTGTCTTGGTGGTGGGCAATTCTAGGAGGTTTCAGTTCAAATTCTGAGAAATCGTGTGGAGGGGAATTAAATTTTAGAAGTATATATATACTCATGTATAAGTCTAGAAATTTTGTCAACAAAATTGACCCAAAAACATGAGTCAACTTTGTGGGTCAGTTGTAAGTACTGTACTTTAACTCTTATAAAAGGGAACATCCCTTGGTGAAAGGCAAAAATGTATCAGCCCTGAAAAACACTGCCCTCCCTTGCTCTCTCATCCATCCAGCATTTGTGGGACACAAACAGTTATGCTGCTGGAATTTTGTTAGTTCTTTGGCCTCATTTTCCTTTGCTTAGTCCTTTGTACATACCCTTAAATTTTACCCTTGACTTATGTATGGGTCATATCAAAATCATAATTTTGCCAAACCCTCTGCCTCAACTTTACTGAGTTCGATTTATAGGCCTGTTACAGACGGCCAAAATAAAAGCTGCTTCGAGTCACTTTGGGTTAGTATTCAGTGATGAGCATCTAAGAGTCAAAAGCCGCACCAGCTGCACTCCAGTCTTGAACAGTAGTGTGGCTTGGTGCGGCTTTGGACTTTAGGATACATGGCATATGAATACCATACTCCAAAACGTGACTTGAAGGCTTTATTTTGGCCTGTCTGTAACAGGCCTAGTTGGCTATATAGGGTATATATGTGAGAGCGAGAAAGAAGAAATGAACCTCATTTATTTGAAAAACATTGTTCAGTGAAGGTCATTCTATTTTATGACTACTTCTAAGAATTAACTGGGGACAATTTTACCTTTTTGCTTTGTGAGAACCACCCTTTTGTGGAAAGAGCTAAAAGGCGTGAACTGTGACTGTCTGCATTTCTAGTGGTGGAAATAGGGGTCTGTTTCGACTATTGCTGGATCTTGAAAAAGTGAAATGGCAAGGTTTTCTTATAGTATAGTTTATGAGCATCTGTGCCTTTTTTCAGTGAATTCAAGGTGGACCTACATACTATATTGTTCTTCCCCTTTATCATCTGAACAACCCTGTGAAGTTAGGTCATAGGGTTAGAGAGGAATTGTTGGCCCAAGGTCACCCAGTGAATTTATGGTTCAGTAGGAGCTAAAACTTGGATTTCCCAAATCTCAATCCGCATGCTACATTAACCAACTCACCACCCACCCCACCCCACCCCCCCACACACTAATAATTGTCTTACACCATTAGTTATCTTTCTGAACCCAAGGAAAAGGCTTGGTAGGTTTTGATACTGAAGAAAGCTGGTAGGTTTTGGTGATGAGAAGAACCTGGAGGAATTGTCCTGAGTACCTTTAGCTCTCAGTTGCTGCGGAGGTGCTTACTCCTAGGTGTTTTTTTCCAGCTGAGATTAACCCTTTCTTTTTTCCCAGGGGATTTTTTGTTTTGAATGGGAACAAGTTTGGTTACTATGGTCCAGATGCTGATGTGCTCATTGTTTTGCTAAAACTGATCCAAGTGTTGTTCCAGCTTCTCAGGGTTTTAACAGCTTCATTGTGGAAAAGGTAGGTTTATGGACCTGTCTTTGTCCTCTTTCTTGCGAATCTTTTCCAGTTGTATTTTGAACTTGGATGAGGAGAGAGCTTATTGTTGTAGGGAGAAAAGGCACATCTTGCCTTTATTTGAGTGTGAAGTTAGGCTTCTGTCTAGCTGAGTAAAATGGAATATTGCCAAAAGAAAGGATAGGCACAGAGGTAAGTTTGTTATGCCAATGACTGCATGCTGTTGACTTGTATACTTGTACATTAAACAGAAAAGAATGAGGGACTATGATGACCTTCCCTGTGTGTTCTAAACTAAAGGCTTGTCTTGGATAAGAACAGATTTAGGTTTGTCTTTGAAGAGGGACTCCCCGTGGACATCTCCAGAAATGGAAGTTGTGGTGTTTGCCAGGACCAAAACTTTGGGGAAATGACCTTTGGGACTACAAACTTCAGAACCCCCTGGCCAGATTTTGGGAGTTGTAGTCGCCAAAAAACTTTTCCAAACTCTGGTTAGGTTCCCACATTATTTTAAAACTTCCCATTTTTAATTTCTAGAAAAAGAGAACCAGAAGCTCAGTCCAACTAGAAATGATGGGAGTTGTACTATGACCTGGAAATTCTTCCTCATCTCAAGTGTGGGGACTCATTTTACTATTTTACATAACTAATGGGAATGCAGTGGAACCTGTTTGAGGACACTTCAATATATTATTATTTCAAATGATTTTAGTTTTAATTTCTGCCTGCTTGTCCTCTGAAATGCTGTGTATATGTAATGTGCTAGGTCAGATCAGATTCACATTGAACCTTGATGTTCTTAATGTGTGCTTTGTGCTTTGATTGATTGAGATCACTCTGGCATCTGGCCTAAAGAATCAGTTTAGTTGAGGAAGGGAGGCAAGAGGCTTGGAACGTACCAGAATAAGAGAGAGGCCTGAATGGTCATAGGGAGGTATAAATCCTGTATTCTATTATCTATGTGTCTGCTATTGCTTTATCAAAGAGTTGCTTTTGTGGGACTCTAAATATTGCTAAACCCTTCCTGCCTATCCAGTCAAAAACTAAGTGTGACAGTCTACAAGGATGCCTTAAAAACTGGTCAGTACATAACCTTCACAGGAAACCACAGATCATTCCCATCTAAATAGATATCTGTTTTAAAACATCAGCTGGTCCCCCTTTATTAGGCATTTGGTTCAGTATTAGATGATATTGTTATGTGCTTTCAGGTTTGACTTCTACTTTATGACAACCTATCCTAGGATTTCTTGGCAAAATTTATTCTGAGTAGATTTACCATTGCCTTCTCTTAAATGAGAGGTGTGGCTTGTCCAAGGTCACCAAATGTTATCCATGGCTGAATAGGGTTTAGCTCTGGTCTTTTAGATTCTAGTCAGTCCAAGACTTAATCCTGCACTATGCTGGTTCTTCATTCAGTATACCTTTATCCCATTCAGTTCTAGATGCATTGCTTTTGTAATGGTCAGGCAGCTAGCTAAACGTACATCAAGATACAAGCAACCTATGCTTTCTTATCCATAATCACAATTTTATTCTGAGTCCAGCTCCAAAACCACTATCCTTGAATTTGAACACCAAATGCTCCTTCTTGTGTATTTGGGATTCCTGTTGCAGTGGCAAATCAGTTGTTAACTGAATCTCGTTAAGTGAAGGAAGAGTCTTCCTCTCCATTTTGGACTGTTTCTTTTCCTCTCCTCTCTGTAGTCCCACGGGCACAAGCCACCCATGTCTGGAGCAGGTTTTGGGGATGTGCAAAGCTGCGGGGAAAGGAAAGAAAAAAATCAGTTGCCAAGCTTCTTCCACTTACACACATTGATTTTCTCTTTTTAGAATTTAAAATTGGAAAGATAAGCTATCTGCCTAATATGGCAATTAAAGCCTTTCCCTATAACCGAAATCCCCCCTTTTGCCTGCTTGTGTTCCCTGTCCTTTGCTCGTCTCAAAAACTTCTCCCCTCCTTCCCCGTCCCCCTCACTTTCCCCTCTCGCTCGTG
>NC_056522.1:321918115-321926081 GCF_019175285.1 Sceloporus undulatus | reverse complement strand
TGGATTTTAGAAGTTTTTTTTAAAAAATCCTGTCATGATTTGTTGCTACAAATAACATAAATGCAGTTCCCCAGGAGAAAAGACTTATATGCAGTACAGATCTAAGTGTATCAGCCCAGAAGTCCTTCTGAGTTCCTTGAGCAGTGCTTTGTAAATGTGCTTAGGATTACATTCTTAGACCCACTGAATTAAGCAGTACAGTGGTGCCTCGGGTTACGAAATTAATTCGTTCCGCCGTGGCATTCGTAACCCGATACATTTCGCAACCCGAAAAGGCTTTTCCGAAGCAGTATTTACTTTAGAGTATACATGTCCCTAGTTATACTATTTATTGCAGAAGTAAATTGTAGCACCTTCTTTTCATCATATGCCTTAGAGCAGAGCTAGGAAAGGTGCCTTTTAGATTATGTAATGACCTGTTGAAACTGTCCATAACTGAGCAGTTGGGGATGATTCTTTGGAACCTAGTGCTTATCCTACCTTTGAATGGTGGATGGCTTCAGTAGATCATTAATTTGTTTTATATGTAACTCAAAGCCCTCCCAGCAGGGACGTAGCCAGGGGGGGGGTTCTTGGGTCCGGACCCCCCTTCCATTAGAAAAATGAATGGTGGTGCTGCTGCGCCGCCACACTCAAGCCCCATTATAATGTGGCACTTAGTCTGGACCCCCCCTTCCTAAATCCTGGCTACGTCCCTGCTCTCAGGGAGGTGCAAGTTGGAACCGTCTGGGTTCCTTGCATTAAGAAGAATTTTGTGCAGTATACTTTCCTTTCTGCTGCTTGCTCAGTACAGTGCACCCACGTCATACACGGCTTTCAGCATACTTGAAAGCCATGTGGGGCGCAAGGGCAGCACGTCCCATTCAGATGAATGGGGCGTGCACCCGTGGCACATGTGCACCGCCACATGCACAGCCTGTTCACTTGAAGGGGACTTCAGCATGCCGGTTGGTATTTGGCTTAGCGCGGGGGTGGTGTGAACGGATCCCCTGCGTAAGCCAAGATGGACTGTATTTATAGAGAGGGGGCATTTTCTTTCTCCCTCTCATTCCCCTCAAATGCAATATTTTCCAGTGAAATACAATATTTTCCAGTTCCACAGCAACATCAATTAATTATTATTATTATTATTATTATTATTATTATTACTTATTTATTATTATTATTTATATAGCACTGTAGAGATTACACAGCGCTGTACCATACAATTAAAAAATCGATAAAAAAAAAAACCTGCCAATGGCATACATTCTAGAGGATAATAACAATTTTGATTATAAAATAAATAGATAATAATACAAGATAGAATCGTTTAAAAAGCAGGCAACAAATTAAAACATTAAATATCAAATCAAAATATCAGATAAACGATCAGCAGTGACCATGACATGCAAGACTGCCTTATGTGTTTCACCAGGAACAGAATTGTATTAATCTGTACAAATCAGGAGCTGCAGTTAATTCACTGTAGTAGGCCCCTAATTTGCTGTTTTTTAAATTAAACACTTCAGAGTTGTCTGAAATACACTCCATACAAGGTCAGTATATTTACAAACCTTGCCTCATTAGTTGCTGCATGGGTTATCTATGGCATGTTTAGGGAAAAAGAAAGCCAGTGCAGACCGGCTCTAAAAGACCCCAAAGCCAAGACTGTCTTTCATGCACAAGAGGAAGATCTTTTGGTCTTTCATGTTGTTTGGACTTCCTTCAGTATCTAGGAGCTCCAGCACAGCATAGCCAGTGGTGACGGTGTCTCTGTTGACCCAAAGATTCCCCTCCTTTGCTTAAAACAACAACACTAACAGTCATTCTAAGTCTGTCCCTCGCTTTCCACTTCTCCATATGCATGTGAGCAAGTAGACATAAAGTCCCTGAAAGCTCATGCTGCAACTCCTTCTGTAGTCCCAAAGTGCTACCATTCAATAACTTGATCTGAAAGCAAGATTGTAGTAGGGTGGCAGTCGAGTTGGCCATTATCTCATAGGTGATTGCATATGAAAATTTGTCCCTGCAGTGGGTGTAGCCATAATAGTTCAGAAACAGAATAGGCTAAATTGCAGAGGAGACAAAAGAAAGATGGATAGAATGAAATTGCAGAGCGATGGGAGGGGAGTGAGAGGCTGCTGTGCCAAAGAGTGACATAAGGGAACAAGAGAGGATGACCATCTGTTCATCCCATTACAAGGGTTGAGGGGTGTTGAAGCAATAGTTTTTTGCCTAACATTTTGCATCATATTTCATTCCCTGAATCCTCCATGTCATTGCAGAAAATCTTGTTTTCAGTAAGTGGCTTTTTACCAGGTTGTCTGCCCCTTCTGGTCATCGTTTCAAAGGCCAGGGCAGGACAGGGAGTGAAAAGGATATTATGGCCCTTAGCATGGTTCTCTTGGCACTGTCTCCTGTCTAAAAAAGCCAACCACGAGCAATAGCTGCATTGCTCATTTACCCATGTATTCAGCGAAATCGAATGGTTTGATCTTGTGCCATTTCTCACTAGGGCACCAGTAACACTCTTTGGAGATTCGCCATGAGTAACATCCCATTTGGAGTTCTTCCACAGCATGGGGCTTTCAGTTTTTTGTTTTTTTTTTCTTTTCCTTTTTTTCTTTTGGAAGAAGCGGGTGGAATCACTGTAGCATATCAGATATTTTATGATTTTTAAGGTGAATGTGGTGATGGCTACAGCCTATTTCTTTGTTCTTTCTTGTCCTTCCAGCTAATCAATGGAGAACATATTGGAGCACTGGCAATGAGTGAAGCCAAATGCTTTCTTGATGTTTGTCTCCATGACATGAGAGCAGACAGCAAAGGTAAAAGAGGAGATATGTCCATTTTTGGTATTTTTCCTATAAAAGACCAAAGTGTTTTTTTATGTGGCATTTTGAAATGTTAACTTTTTCTGTGCATTTTGTATTTTTAACTATCACTCCCCAGCTTCCCTAGCTAGCATGGCCATGGCCAAAAAAAGTAAATTTCCAAGCTCGTTGTATCATTACCATCATGTCCCGTCATTAAAAGCTCAACTACTGAAATATATCTGTGCACTTCCCAAATAAAATAGCAAGTAATATAAACACAATGATATAAACTGCATATGTGTGAGAGCAGAAAGACCTGGTTGGCTGCTTCAGATATTGAAGCTCCATCTCTGTCTAAGCAAGAGTTTTGGGGTTTCTTTTGTTTGCTTTTGGGGGATGGGATTGGACTACAGCTCTCAGACTCTGTGCTGGGTGGGCAATTCTAGGAGTTTCAGTTCAAATTCTGAGAAATCTGTGGAGGAAGGAATTAAATTTTAGAGGTTATATATTACTCATGTATAAGTCTAGAAATTTTAGTACACAAAATGACCCAAAAACAGAGTCACAACTATCAGTGGGTCAGTGTAAGTACTGTTACTTTAACTCTTATAAAAAGGAACACCATTGGTGAAAGGCAAAAGTATCACCCTGAAAACACCCTCCTCTGCTTCTCTCATCCATCCAGCATTAGTGGGAGCACAAACAGTTATATGCCTGCTGGAATTTTGTGAAGTCTTTGGCATCTTTTCCTTTGCTAGATTCCTTTGTCACATACCCTTACAATTTTAACCTTGAATTATGTATGGGTCTATCAAAATCCATAAATTTCCCAAACCCCTGACCTCAACTTATACCTGAGTTAATTCGGACTTATAGCCTGTTACAGACAGGCCAAAATAAAAGCTGCTTCGAGTCACTTTGAGGTATGTATTTAGTGATGAATTGCATCCTAAGAGCCAAAAGCCTCACCAAGCTGCACTCCAGTCTTAGAACAGTAGTGTGGCTTTGGTGGCTTTTTGACTCTTAGGATACATGCATCATTGAAATACCATACCTCCCAAAACGTGACTTGACGCAGCTTTATTTTGCCTGTCTTAACAGGCCCTAGTTGGCTATATTAGGGTATATATGTGAGAGCGAAGAAAGAATGAACCTCATTATTTGAAAAACATTGTCCCGTGAATCGTCATTCTATTTTATGACTACTTCTAAGAATTAACTGTGGACAAATTTTACCTTTTTGCTTTGTGAGAACCACCCCTTTTGTGGAAAGAGCTAAAACGGCTGATGACTGTGACTTGTCTGCCATTTCTTAGTGTGGAAGGCAATAGGCGGTCTGTTTCGGCTATTGCTGGATCTTGAAACAGATGAAACTGGCAAGGTTTTCTTATTAGTTATTAGTTATATGAGCATACTGTGCCTTTTTTCAGTGAATCAAGGTGACACATACATATAATGTTTCTTCCCCACTTTATCATCATGAAAACCCTGTGAAGTAGGTCATAGGGTTAGAGAGAATTGTTGGCCCAAGGTCACCCAGTGAATTATTGTTCAGTGGAGTAAAACTGTGATTTCCCAAATCTCAATCCAGCATGCTACATTACACCAATAACCACCCACCCCACCCCACCCCCCCACAACACTAATAATTGCTTACACCATTAGTTATCTTTCTGAACCCAAGGAAAAGAGCTTGTAGGTTTTGATCATGAAGAAAGCTGGTAGGTTTTGGTGAGAAGAACCTGGAGGAATTGTCCTGAGTACCCTTAGCTCTCAGTTGCCTGCGGATGGGTGCTTACTCCTAGGTGTTTTTTCCAGCTGAGAATTAACCCTTTTTTTTTCCCCAGGGGATTTTTTTTGTTTGAATGGGAACAAGTTTTGGATTACTAATGGTCCAGATTGCTGATGTGCTCATTGTTTATGCTAAAACTGATCCAAGTGTTGTTCCAGCTTCTCAGGGTATTAACCAGCATTCATTGTGGAAAAGGTAGGTTTATGGACCCTGTCTTTGTCCTCTTTCTTGCGAATCTTTTCCAGTTGTATTTTGACATTTGGATGAGAGAGAGCTTATTGTTGTGGGGAAAAGGCACATCTTGCCTTTATTTGAAAGTGTGCAGTTAGGCTTCTGTCTAGCTGAGTAAAACTAGGAATATTGCCAAAAAAGGATAGGCACGAGGATAAGTTTGTTATGCCACTGACCTGCAAGCTGTTGACTTGTCTAAATTGTACATTAAACCGAAAAGAATGAGGGACTATATGATGACCTTCCCTGTGTGTTCTAAACTAAAGGCTTGTCTTGGATAAGAACAGATTTAGGTTTGTCTTTGAGAGGACTCCCCGTGGACATCTCCAAGAAATGGACAAGTGTGAGTGTTTGCCAGGACCAAAACTTTGGGGAAATGACCTTTTGGACTACAACTTCAAGAACCCCCTGGCCAGATTTTTGGGAGTTGTAGTCGCCAAAAAAACTTTTCCAAACTCTGGTTAGGTCCCCCATTATTTTAAAACTTCCCATTTTTAATTTCTAGAAAAAGAGAACCAGAAGCTCAAGTCCAACTAGAAATGATGGGAGTTGTACTATGACCTGGAAATTCTTCCTCATCTCAAGTGTGGGGACTCATTTTACATATTTACATAACTAATGGGAATTCAGTGGAACCTGTTTGAGGACACTTCAATATATTATTTTTCAAATGATTTTAGTTTTAATTCTGCCTGCTTGTCCCTCTGAATATGCTGTGTCAATATGTAATGTGCTAGGTCAGATCAGATTCACATTGAACCTTGTGTTCTTAATGTGTGCTTTGTGCTTTAGATTGATTGAATCACTCTGGCATCTGGCCTAAAGAATCAGTTTAGTTTGAGAAGGGAGGCAGAAGAGCTTGGAAGCTACCAAGAATAGAGAGAGGCGCCTGAATGGTCATAGGGAGGTATAAAATCCGTATTCTCTTATCTATGTGTCTGCTATGCTTTTATCAAAGAGTTGCTTTTGTGGGACTCTTAATATCTGCTAACACCTTCCTGCCTATCCAGTCAAAAACTAAGTGTGACAGTCTACAAGATGCTTACTTAAAACTCGGTCATACATAACCTTCACAGGAAAGGAAACCACAGATCATTCCCCTCTAAATAGATAATCTGTTTTTAAAACCTCAGCTGGTCCCCCTTTATTAGGCATTTGGTTCAGTATTAGATGATATTGTTATGTGCTTTCAGGTTGACTCTCTACTTTATGACATAACACTATCCTACGGATTTTCTGGCAAAATTTATTCTGAGTAGATTTACCATTGCCTCCTTAAAGAGAGAGCGGTGGCTTGTCCAAGGTCACCAAATGTTATATCCATGGCTGAATAGGGTTTAGCTCTGGTCTTTTAGATTCCTAGTCAGTCCAAGAAGACTTAAATCATGCACTATGCTGGTTCTTCATTCAGTATTACCTTTATCCCATTCAGTCCTAGATGCCTTGCTTTGTATGGTCAGGCAGCTAGCTAAAAAACGTACATCAAGATACAAGCAACCTATGCTTTCTTATCCATAATCAAATTATTTATTCTTGAGTCCAGCTCCAAAACCACTATCCTTGAATTTGAACACCCAATGCTCCTTCTTGTGATTTGGAATTCCTGTTGCAGTGGCAAATCAGTTGTTAACGCTGAATACTCGTCTACAGTGAAGGAGAGTCTTCCTCTCCATTTTGGACTGTTCTTTCCTCTCCTCCTCTGTAGTCCCACAGGGCACAAGCCCACAATGTCTGGAGCAGGTTTTGGGGAGTAGCAAAGCTGCCAGGGGAAAGGAAAGAAAAAAATCAGTTGCCAAAGATCTTCCACACACAACATAGATTTTACTCTTTTTAAAATTAACAAACTTAGGAAAGATAAGCTATCTGCCTAATATGGCAAATTAAAGCCTTTCCCTAAAAATAACAGAAATACACAACTTTTTGCAGCTTGTGTTAACTGTACTTTGATTTAGGTATAAAAAGTATACCATAAGTGAAAAGTAAAAATCACTGAAATATAGGATGAGGCGGATGGAGTATTGACGAAGGTTGTTTTTTACATGTAATTAATAATTTTAAAAAACTGCACATTATAACCTGATTACAATCTATTTTATTTTGTAGCTTGCCATGTTAATGTGCATTGCTTCCCTTAATGTGGTGCTCACATGATATATTTGTTTCTCTCCCACACAGATCAATCCTATGTGATTAGCTGCTGACCCCCCACTCAGTGCAAACTTGCTAACTTGGATGTCTTAATATTGTGATCTGTTCTGGCTTCTAATGAAGCAGGAGTTTCATGTAGTTCCTTCCCTTCTCCCCTTTGTTGTTCTTCAGGGCATGCCTGGTTTCAGTCACTGCTCAAACTGTGATAAACTGGTGAGAGGTTCAAATACTGTGAATTAATTGAGGATGAAGTTCGATGATGTGAGTGATGCTATGAGCTATTATACCTCATATAAAGTAGCTCTGTTACTTTCTCTTATTATAAATAAATTCAACTGTAAATAAATGTATTTATAATTATAATTGTTATCAAAATATTCAAATCAATGTAGAAAGAAATTAGAATGAAAGAAAAAGTCAGCTTTCTCTTAGTGGCTGAAAGAATTCAGCAGACTTGGGAAATTTTTTCTCTGATACGAACTGCCTCCTCTTCTGGGCGGCTGGACCCAAGAGGTGGGCTAACACTGAGGATGATTATGTCTTAGGATCACCCATTTAAAGGCTTTGGCCACTACCCAGAAAACCCAGACACATAGTTAAACTGTGGGAATTCACTGCTACTGATGCGTTATGGCTGCCCACTTGGATGGCTTTGAGAGGAGGATGATGATAATTAATGGAGGTTAGTGCCATCAGTGGTTCTTCCATAGCTGTGTGTCACTGTTATATCATGAGGCACACCTGCCGTGCAATCAGTTTGCTGGTGCACATAGATAGGCACCTCTGTCCACAGTGGAAATGTTTATTAGATGGCCTTTGTCAGCTTTGTGTTTGCTGTTTTGTAACTTAATGGAAAAAGATCTTTGCTTTATGTTATCTCTGTAATGATGATTATTTTTGATCTTTGCTGGTGTTTATTTATTTTTTTTTATTAGTAATTCATAGCCTCAATGAGTTCAGGACCGTGTTGTTACACTTCTCCCTCAGCCTTTCTTTC
>NC_056522.1:321882315-321918090 GCF_019175285.1 Sceloporus undulatus | reverse complement strand
TCGCGCCGATATTTTTTTCGTAACCCGAAAAAAATATCGTAACCCGGAACAGTTTTTTCCTATCTATTTTTTTCGTATCCCGGAAATTTCGTAACGCGATCAATTCGTATCCCGGGGTACCACTGTATTTACTTTAGAGTATACATGTCCCTAGTTATACTATTTATTGCAGAGATAAATTGTAGCACCTTCTTTTCATCATATGCCTTAGAGCAGAGCTAGGAAAGTTTGCCTTTCAGATTATAATGACCTGTTGAAACTGTCCATAACTGAGCAGTTGGAAGGATGATTCTTTGGAACCTAGTGCTTCGTCCTACCTTTGAATGGTGGATGGCTTCAGTAGATCATATTAATTTGTTTTATATGTAACTCAAAGCCCTCCCGCAGGGAAGAGCCAAGGGGGGGGGGTTCTTGGAGTCCGGGCCCCCCCTTCCATTAGAAAAATGAATGGTGTGTGCTGCTGCGCCGCCACACTCAAGCCCCATTATAATGGTGGCACTTAGTCTGGAACCCCCCCTTCCTAAAAATCCTGGCTACGTCCCTGCTCTCAGAGGAGGTGCAAGTTGGAACAGTCTGGGTTCCTTGCATTAAGAAGAATTTTGTGCAGTATACTTCCTTTCTGCTGCTTGCTCAGTACAGTGCACCCACGTCATACACGGCTTTCAGCATACTTGAAAGCCATGTGGGGCGCAAGGGGCAGCACATCCCATTCAGATGAATGGGGCGTGCACCCGTGGCACATGTGCACTGCCACATGCACAAGCCCCATTCACTTGAATGGGGCTTGAGCATGCGCGGTATTTGGCTTACGCGGGGGGGGGGGGGGGGAACGGATCCCCTGCGTAAGCCAAGAGTGAACTGTATTTATAGAGATGGTGTCATTTTCTTTCTCCCTCTCATTCCCCTCAAATGCAATATTTTCCAGTGAAATACAATATTTTCCAGTTCGCACATGCAACATCTATTATTATTATTATTATTATTATTATTATTATTATTAATATAGCACTGTAGATTTACACAGCGCTGTACATACAATCAATAAAATCGATAAAAAAGAAACCTGCCAATGGCATACATTCTAGAGGATAATAACAATATATATATAAAACAATAGATAATAATACAAGATAGAATTAGTTTAAAAAGCAGGCAACAAATTAAAAACATTAAATATCAAATCAAATATCAGATAACGATCAGCAGTGACCATGCAATGCAAGACTGCCTTATGTGTTTCACCAGGAACAGAAGTTGATATTATATCTGTTACAAATCAGGAGCTGCAGTTAATTCACCTGTAGTAGGCCCTAATTTGCTGTATTTTAAATTAAACACTTCAGAGTTGTCTGAAATACACTCCATACAAGGTATATTTACAAACCTTGCCTCATAGTTTGTTTGCTGCCATGGGTTATCTATGGCATGTTTAGGGAAAAAGAAAGCCAGTGCAGACCGGCTCTAAAAGACCCCAAAGCCAAGACTGTCTTTCATGCACAAGAGGAAGATCTTTGGTCTTTCATGTGTTTTGGACTTCAGTATCTAGGAGCTCCAGCCAGCATAGCCAGTGGTGAGCGGTTGTCTCTGTTGACCCAAAGATTCCCCTCCTTTGCTTAAAACAACAACAATAACAGTCATTATAAGTCTGTCCCTCGCTTTCCACTTCTCCATATGCATGTGAGCAAGTAGACATAAGTCCATGAAAGCTCATGCTGCCAACTCCTTCTGTAGTCCCAAAGGTGCTACAATATCAATAACTTGAAATCTGAAAGCAAGATTGTAGTAGGGTGGTAGTTGAGTTGGCCATTATCTCATAGGTGATTGCATATGAAATTTGTCCCTGCAGAGGGTGTAGCCAATAAGTTCAGAAACAGAATAGGCTAAATGGCAGAGGAGACAAAGAAAGATGGATAGAATGAAATTGCAGAGAGGTGGGAGGGGAGTGAGAGGCTGCTGTGCCAAAGAGTGGCATAAGGGAACACAGAAGGAGGATGACCATCTGTTCATCCATTACAAGGGTTGAGGGGTGTTGAAGCAATAGTTTATTGCCTAACATTTTGGCATCATATTTCATTCCCCTGAATCATTCCATGTCATTGCAGAAAATCTTGTTTTCAGTAAGATGGCTTTTTACCAGGTTGTCTGCCCCTTCTGGTCATCTGTTTTCAAAGGCCAGGGCAGGACAGGGAGTGAGAGGGATATATATGGCCATTAGCATGGTTCTCTTGGCACTGTCTCCTGTCTAAAAAAGCCAACCAGAGCAATAGCTGCATTGCTCATTTGCCCATGTCTTCAGCGAACTGAAATGGTTTGATCTTGTGCCATTTCTCACTAGGGCACCAGTAAACCTCTTTGGAGAATTCGCCATGAGTAACATCCCCATTTGGAGTTCTTCCACAGCATGGGAGGCTTTCAGTTTCTTTTCCTTTTCCTTTTCCTTTTCCTTTTTTTCTTTTTGGAAGAAGCGAGGGTGGAAATCACTGTAGCATATCAGATTTATTATGATATTTTTAAGGTGAGTGTGGTGATGGCTACAGCCTATTTCTTTGTTTCTTTCTTGTCATTCCAGCTAATCAATGGAGAACATATAGGAGCACTGGCAATGAGTGAAGCCAATGCTGGTTCTGATGTTGTCTCCATGAAACTGAGAGCAGACAGAAAAGGTAAAAGAGGAGATATGTCCATTTTTGGTATGTTTCTTATAAAAGAACCAAAGTGTTTTTTTGATGTGGCTTTTTGAAATGTTAACTTTTTCTGTGCATTTTGTTGTTTTTAACTATCACTCCCAGAATTCCCTAGCTAGCATGGCCATGGCCAAAAAAAGTAAAATTTCCAAGCTCTGGTTGTATCATTACCATCATGCCCAGTCATTACAAGCTCAACTACTGAAATATATCTGTGCACTTCCCAAATAAAATAGCAAGTAATAAAACAGATGATATAACTGCAATATGTGTGAGAGCAGAAAGACCTGGTTGGCTGCTTCAGATATTGAAGCTCCATCTCTGTCTAAAGCAAGAGTTGTGGGGTTTCTTTTGTTTTGCTTTTGGGGGGATGGGGTTGGACTACAGCTCTCAGAATTCTGTGCTGGGTGGGCAATTCTAGGAGTTTCAGTTCAAACTCTGAGAAATCGTGTGGAGGAAATTAAATTTTAGAAGCTACTATATATACTCATGTATAAGTCTAGAAACTTTAGTCACAAAATTGACCCAAAAAACATGAGTCAACTTATCAGTGGGTCAGTGTAAGTACGTACTGTACTTTAACTCTTATAAAAAGGGAACCATCCCTTGGTGAAAGGCAAAAATGTAATCAGCCCTGAAAGCACTGCCCTCCCTCTGCTCTCTCATCCATCCAGCATTTAGTGGGAGCACAAACAGTTATGCCTGCTGGAATTTTGTTAAGTTCTTTGGCATCATTTTCCTTTGCTTAGATCCTTTGTCACATACCCTTAAATTTTACCCTTGACTTATATATGGGTCATATCAAAATCCATAATTTTAGCCCCAAAACCCTGCCCTCAACTTATACATGAGGTCGACTTATAGTTGGCTATATAGGGTATATATGTGAGAGCGAGAAAGAAATGAACCTCATATTATTTGAAAAACATTGTCCAGTGAATCAGTCATTCTATTTTATGACTACTTCTAAGAATTAACTGTGGACAATTTTACCTTTTTGTTTTGTGAGAACCACCCTTTTGTGGAAAGAGCTAAAAGGCTGAACTGTGACTTGTCTGCATTTCTAGTGGTGGAAATAGGCAGGTCTGTTTCGACTATTGCTGGATCTTGAAATAGATGAAACTGGCAAGGTTTCTTATAGTTATTAGTTATGAGCATACTGTGCCTTTCTTTCAGTGAATTCAAGGTGACATACATACATATAATTGTTCTTCCCCACTTTATCATCTGAACAACCCTGTGAAGTAGGTCATAGGGTTAGAGAGAATAGTTGGCCCAAGGTCACCCAGTGAATTTATGGTTCAGTAGGAGCTAAAACTTGGATTTCCCAAATCTCAATCCAGCATGCTACATTACACCAATAACCCCCCCACCCCACCCCCCACACACTAATAATTGCTACACCATTAGTTATCTTTCTGAACCCAAGGAAAAGAGCTTGTAGGTTTTGATACTGAAGAAAGCTGGTAGGTTTTGGTGATGAAGAACCTGGAGGAATTGTCCTGAGTACCTTTAGCTCTCAGTTGCCTGGGGAGGTGGTTACTCCTAGATGTTTTTTTCCAGCTGAGAATTAACCCTTTCTTTTTTCCCAGGGGATTGTTTTGTTTTGAATGGGAACAAGTTTTGGATTACTAATGGTCCAGATGCTGATGTGCTCATTGTTTATGCTAAAACTGATCCAAGTGTTGTTCCAGCTTCTCAGGGTATAACAGCATTCATTGTGGAAAAGGTAGGTTTATGGACCCTGTCTTTGTTCCTCTTTCTTGCGAATCTTTTCCAGATGGTATTTTGACATTTGGATGAGAGAGAGCTTATTGTTGTAGGGGAGAAAAGGCACATCTTGCCTTTATTTGAAGTGTGAAGTTAGGCTTCTGTCTAGTTGAGTAAAACTAGGAATATTGCCAAAAGAAAGGATAGGCACAGAGGATAAGTTTTGTTATGCCAATGACTTGCATGCTGTTGACTTGTATAACTTGTACATTAAACAGAAAAGAACGAGGGACTATGATGACCTTCCCTGTGTGTTCTAAACTAAAGGCTTGTCTTGGATAAGAACAGATTTAGGTCTGTCTTTGAAGAGAGGACTCCCCGTGGACATCTCCAGAAATGGAAAGTGTGGGTGTTTGCCAGGACCAAACTTTGGGGAAATGACCTTTTGGACTACAACTTCCAGAACCCCCTGGCCAGATTTTGGGAGTTGTAGTCCCCAAAATAACTTTTCCAAACTCTGGTTAGGTCCCCCATTATTTTAAAACTTCCCATTTTTAATTTCTAGAAAAAGAGAACCAGAAGCTCAAGTCCAACTAGAAATTATGGGAGTTGTACTATGGCCTGGAAATTCTTCCTCATCTCAAGTGTGGGGACTCATTTTACATATTTACATAACTAATGGGAATGCAGTGGAACCTGTTTGGGGACACTTCAATATATTATTATTTCAAATGATTTTAGTTTTAATTCTCTGCCTGCTTGTCCTCTGAATTGCTGTGTAATATGTAATGTGCTAGGTCAGACCAGATTCACATTGAACCTTGATGTTCTTAACGTGTGCTTTGTGCTTTAGATTGATTGAGATCACTCTGGCATCTGGCCTAAAGAATCAGTTTAGTTTGAGAAGGGAGGCAAGAGGCTTGGAAGCTACCAGGAATAAGAGAGAGGCCTGAATGGTCATAGGGAGGTATAAATCCTAGTATTCTATTATCTATGTGTCTGCTGTTGCTTTTATCAAAGAGTTGCTTTTGTGGGACTCTAAATATATGCTAACACCTTCCTGCCTATCCAGTCAAAACTAAGTGTGACAGTCTACAAAGATGCCTTAAAACTGGTCAGTACATAACCTTCACAGGAAACCACGGATCATTCCCATCTAAATAGATAATCTGTTTAAAACATCAGCTGGTCCCCCTTTATTAGGCATTTGGTTCAGTATTAGATGATATTGTTATGTGCTTTCAGGTTGACTCCTACTTATGACAACACTATCCTAGGATTTTCTTGGCAAAATTTATTCTGAGTAGATTTACCATTGCCTTCCTCTTAAATGAGAGAGTGTGGCTTGTCCAAGGTCACCAAATGTATATCCATGGCTGAATAGGGTTTAGCTCTGGTCTTTTAGAGTCCTAGTCAGTCCAAGACTTAAATCACTGCACTATGCTGGTTCTTCATTCAGTATACCTTTATCCCATTCAGTCCTAGATGCATTGCTTTTGTAATGGTCAGGCAGCTAGCTAAAACGTACATCAAGATACAAGCAACCTATGCTTTCTTATCCATAATCAAATTATTTATTCTTGAGTCCAGCTCCAAAACCACTATCCTTGAATTTGAACACCAAATGCTCCTTCTTGTGATTTGGGAATTCCTGTTGCAGTGGAAAATCAGTTGTTAACGTGAATCTCGTTCAAGTGACGGAAGAGTCTTCCTCTCCATTTTGGACTGTTCTTTCCTCTCCTCCTCTGTAGTCCCACAGGGCACAGCCCACAATGTCTGGAGCAGGTTTTGGGGATGTAGCAAAGCTGCAAGGGGAAAGGAAAGAAAAAAAATCAGTTGCACAAGCTATCTTCCACTTACACAACATTAGATTTTACTCTTTTTAAGAATTAAAACTTAGGAAAGATAAGCTATCTGCCTAATAATGGCAAAATTAAAGCCTTTCCCTAAAATAACAGAAATACACAACTTTTTGCATGCTTGTGTTAACCTGTACTTTGGTTTAGGTATAAAAAAGTATACCATAAGTGAAAAGTAAAAATCACTGAAATATAGGATGAGGATATGGAGTATTGACGAAGGTTATTTTTACATGTAATTACTAATTTTAAAAAACTGCACATTATAACTGATTACACTCTTCAGTTTATTTTGTAGCTCTGCCATGTTAATGTGCATTTGCTTCCCTTACTGTGGTGCTCACATGATATATTTGTTCTCTCCCACACAGATCAATCCTATGTGATTAGCTGCTGACCCCCCACTCAGTGCAGACTTGCTAACTTGGATGTCTTAATTATTGTGATCTGTTCTGGCTTCTAATGAAGCAGGAGTTTCATGTAGTTCCCTTCCCTTCTCCCCTTTGTTGTTCTTCAGGGCATGCCTGGTTTCAGTACTGCTCAAAAACTTGATAAACTGGGGATGAGAGGTTCAAATACCTGTGAATTAATCTTTGAGGACTGCAAGATTCCTGGTGAGTGATGCTGAAGCTATTATACCTTCTATATACAGTAGCTCTGTTATTTTCTCTTTATTTATAAATACATTCACCTGTAAATAAATGTATTTATAATTATAATTGTTATCAAAATATTCAAATCACTGTAGAAAGAAATATTAAGAAATGAAGTCAGCATTCTCTTAAGTGCTGAAAGAATTCAGCAGACTTGAGCAAATTTTCACTGATACGAAACTGCCTCCTCTTCTGGGAAGCTGGACCCAAGAGTGGGCTAACACTGAGGATGATTATGTCTTAGGATCACCCATTAAAAAGCTTTGGCCACTACCCAGAAAACCAGACACATAGTTAAACTGTGGAATTCACTGCTACATGATGCAGTTATGGCTGCCAACTTGGATGGCTTTAGAGGAGGACTGATAAATTAATGGAGGTTAATGCCATCAGTGGCTTCTAATCAGCATAGCTGTGTGTCACCTGTTATATCAGAGGCACTCTGCAGCTGCATATCAGTTGCTGGTGCACATGAGATAGGCACCTCATGATCCACAGTGGAAATGTTGCATTAGATGGGCCTTTGGTCAGCTTCTGTATTGCTGTTTTGTACTTAATGGAAAAGATCTGTTGCTTTATGTTATCTCTGTAATGATGTATTTTTGATCATTTGCTGGTGTTTATTTTTTATTATTTATTAGTTAAATTCATAGCCTCAAATGAGTTCAGGACAGTGTGTACACTTCTCCCTCAGCCTTTCTTCTCACAACAATCCTGTAAAGTAAGATAGGCTGAGCAAAAGAATGACTTACTGTTGAACTGAGTTTTTTGGCTCATCAGGGACTTGAACCTGTGTCTCCCAAGTCCCAGTCCAATACACTGACCTTCTCTCTCTCTCTCTCTCTCTCTGTGTGTGTGTGTGTGTGTGTGTGTGAGAGATGTTAAAGAGTCCAGGGCTCATTGTTTGCATGCTCTTTCTCCACAACCTTTTCTTTGCAGATTTGCAGTCTCATCACAACTGGCAATGAAATGGATTTCTCAGAATGTATTTTTCATCTATGCATGCCCTTTTGTGGGAACAGACTCCCTGTCCTCAGTGCAGTGGAAGAGATCAGCAACAGTGCCAAATACTCATGTTCTTTTTGATCTGTCCCTGATCTCCCTGGGCCACTTCAGTGGTTGCTCAATATTGAGCTGCTTCAGTAGTTTCTTGCATCTTCAAAAAAAATAAAAAAAAGAATAAATCTTTCACTTAGATCAAAGTATACTTTAGTGTTACAACCCTGACAGCTATATTAGTGTATGGTCTAGTGTTGCTTGTGCTCCACTGAGTGTAGCGTAAGTTCCTTTGACAGTGAGCAGTACCCATGGAGTCACAGTCTTGGGTCATGTAGCAGTGGGCAGAAGCAGATTCAGAAGGCTCATCTTGTATTTTGCCTGAGGCATAATTGTTCAAGGTTGTTCTCTAAGGTACTTTCAGAGAAATCAGATGCTGCTCTCTTTTTGCATTTCACAAGGTAATGCTTTATGAAGTTTTTCTGCTAAACTGCATTACCCACTAGCTATTTGCCCACTGTTTTCAACTTATGCTACTGTTTTTTAGTGGCCCCTATATTTCCTTCCTCAGGCCCTGGGGCATGTGAGTGAATGAGTAAGAGTTAGTATTCTTTCCACTTCCAATTTCAGCAAATGTGTAACACTTATTCCCCTTGTCTGGGTGGGCTATGTTTTCTGTACGCCATGTTAGAGTTCAGAACAAGATATTAGGTGTACAGAATTCACCTTCTTGACACGCTCATTTATTTTAAAGCAAAATTCCTGGTAGTTTTTAACATGAAAAGCAGATTTCAAAGTCTTCTGTCAGTACCTAGAGAAGGCTTGAAGTCAAGGATGCTGCTTATCAGGATTTCCACAACTCAAGGGGAAATGTTTCTGTGCCAGACTTAGCTGTTAACTCCTCCCTGTTACTAGCAAAAGCAGGATAATTCATGCTGAATAAACAAGCATAATCAGATGTCTTAGATTAGGCAAGGCATAAAATTTGAGATGTAGGATTCATATGGATTTTTAAATTCTTTGCACATATTGGTTGAAAGTGTGTGTGTGTGTTTATTTATGTGTTAGACTCATATTCCAGTTGTGTTGTCAATACACTTCATTAAGTACCCCTTACAACACAATTAGTATAACATCACTGCTAATTTATTCATAATATGTTGCCTCATAGTGGGGTCAAAACTGGGGCCATAACACACTCTCCTTTTTTGAGCAAGGTACGTAATACTCAGAATCATGGTTTTGCTTTCTCTCTTGTGTTGCTTGAAATTATGGCAGTTACTAGAAAGTGCAGCTGTATATTTACATGTATATCTACATGTGTGGGTGTATACACATCTATAACATATGTCAGGTATACCTGTCATCTAGGATACTTGTGTGGGTATGCAAGTAACCAACCTTCATTTGATTCTTGCAGCTGAGAATGTCTTGGGACAACTGAGTAAAGGTGTCTATGTGTTGATGAGTGGCTTAGATCTGGAGAGACTTATATTGTCTGGTGGACCTCTGGGGTAAGTGTACATTACTTTATTACTCTACTGACATATTATTTCATGTTTTCATCTATTGTATCAGTTTAGGGTGGTAATTCTTTTACAATGCCTGTGTTGATCTCAAGGAGAAATTATTCTGACTGGGCTTGATCTTTTTTACTCCTATTATTGTCACTTGGAATATTGACACACACTTTTTGCCATCAAGATGGTTTGAAAATGAGTGCATTCAATATATTCATGTCAGCAGTTGTGTGGATAGTCCCTACATTGGTGTAGGAGTTGATACTTACAGACTTACTGCTTACATACAGACTTACTATTTAAAGAGGTAAAAGGGGGGAGGAGGGAGTACTGGGTATACATAGGGATGCCATGTCCCGATGGACGCCGGGACAAACCCCCTTTTGGGGGCCCCCTCCCGGTCCTGGTCCGGTTTGGCGCCCAGCCATGTATCGGTCCTGGTCCGGGGCCCACGCGGTGCCAACCCACCTTTTCCTGCCTCCCTGCGCGGCCGCGCCACCCACCTCCTCCTCCGTTCCAGGCCGTGCGGCCGCGTGGAAGAAGCAAAGGAGGAGGTGGTGCCCCTCCTGCGCGCGTGCACGCCCCCCTCCCTGCCTTGCCCGCGCCACCAACCTCCTCCTCTGTTCCAGGCCGCGCGGTCGCGTGGAAAAAGCGAAGGAGGAGGCGGTGCACTTCCTACGTGCGGCTGCGTGGCCTGGAACAGAGGAAGAAGAGGTGGGTGGTGCGGCCGCGCGGGGAGGGTAACAGGGAGGTGGGGAGGGGTGTGTGGCCGCGCGCAGGAGGCGCACCTCCTTCTCCTCCTCCTCCGTTCCAGGCCGTGCGGCTGCGTGGAGAAGGCAAAGGAGGAGGCGGTGTCTCTCCTGCGCGCGCCCGCGGCCCCCTCACTGCCTTGTGCGCAGCCGCGCCACCCACCTCCTCCTCCGTTCCTTCCAGGCCACGCAGCGAATGAAGGAGGAGGAGAAGGAGAGGGAGGAAAAGGAGGAGGGGGAGGAGGAGGAGGAAGAGGTGGTGAGTGAGTGGCCAGAGGCCTCAAGGTGGTTTTTTTGGGGGGGAGGGTCTTTTAATGCTAACAAGTCTCCCTTATTTTGACAATGATAGTGTGATGATGATGATGATGGTATGAGTCACCTTCAGAGGCATGCAAGCACTGTTTCAGAAGCCGAGAGAGTGTGACTTTCCAAAGTGCCTTTTCTGTGTGTTTTTGGTTCTTTAATGGTGATACTGATATCAGCAAGCCTCTGAGGCATGGCCAATGTAAGTTGCTCTGATTTTTACAAACTCATGTGGAGTGAAAAAAACCCAAAGTCCCTTGACCAAGTACACACTTCTGAGAAGTACAGTTGAATCCGAGGGCAAACCCACTTCTTGTTAAGCCACCTTGACATATTCAGTATGAATGCATAGCATGTTCAGTGTGAAACCCAAAGAGTTTAGTTATGGAATAAGCCTCTGAAATATGCAAGAGGCCATGTTAAGTAAAGCCATGTTCAATGCCCAAATGTGCTGTTTGGAATGGGGGGAGGGGAGGTTGGCCAAAAAGGAAAGTACATTTCTGTCATCTGTCTAGGCATAATGCCCAAATGTTCTCCATTTTGATCACGCCTAAGAAACATGCATTTATAGTAACATTTTTTTTAAAAAATCAATTTTTTCTGCATGTCCTCCATTTTTAAAAAATGTGCCCTACATTTGAAAATTTTGTCCTACATTTGTCCTGGTTTGGAGGTCCAGACTTATGGCAACCCTAGGTATACACAATGTTCTTAAATGCAAACAGTGGCTTGTTTCAGGCATAATCGTAAACAGCACTTTATTGTTTCCCTGCTCCCTCACAACTTTCACTTGTGTTTTATATTTAACTGCAGTGAAGTTTTATTTATGAACCCCAAACTGTGTTTAATCTTATTATTGCTCTTGTGTGCCTTCAGGTTGATTCTGACTTATGGAGATTATATCTTAAGGTTTTCTTGGCATGATTACTTTAGTGTTGGTTTGCCCTTGCTATCCTCTGAAGCTGAGAAAATGTGACTTGCCCAAGTTTAGCCACTGGGTTTCCATGGCTGAGTGGCGATTCAAAAAGCACGTAAAACACTATATTTCACTGGCCCTTAGTTAATCTTAATTATTTGTTAAAACAAACTGGATGTATAAACTATGGTTTGATATTAGTCCAGGTAGAAACAAAATGTTTAACTGTAATTAAAGCAGGCATTAATGCTTCTGCTCTCCTCCTAGATACTATAGAAGGCTAGGAAGAGCACGTGGAACCTAAGGCTCACTGTGGCTTGTCCTCATGATGATAAACCATTGTTTATCCCAAGGCGGCTAATCAGTTATCATAGCAGTACACTGCTGCTAGTATTTTGATGTTTCTGGCTATCATATTTTTACAAGCAGTTCACTGCAGCACAGTGCAACTTAGCACTTCAGCAACAAGAGGGGGGAAACATCTTCCAGTATTTTAATGCTGCAGTATCTTTGAAACTATCTTTTAAAATGCCATCTTCATTCTATGAAATCAGCAGAACAGCAATTTCCATGGGGGTTCCTGGAACCAAACCCCAGCGGATACCAAGGGCCCACTGTATTAGCCTTTCTTACAACTTGGGCTTCCTCATGGTGTTCAAAGAGTTCTGTGTTGGAGTTCAGATCCTTTGCCATGTAAAGCACTGCAATTCAACAATGGATAAGATACTAAATAAAGTTAATCTATAGTCCTGTTTCCATTTACTTGGGATTCAAATCAGTTTAATGGGACTTACATCCAAGGAGACATATAACACTATACTTTTAGTCTTCTCTTCAGAGAACTTGATCAGACTTAGAAGTGATGAAGTACTTTGTGCAGTAGTTGACAACTAATAAATGAGCTGTAATTCAAGAGTTTTCCAATTCAATTTTGCTTTAGAAGGCTAATGCCTTAGGTTAGTTTGTCCCTTATTAGCCAACTTTATATGGCATACAGATTCTGTAATTAGAATCTTTCCCTTTTTCTAGTGGTATTTTATTTCTAACCTTCCCAGATCGATTTGTTATATAAATAAAGTTGTTGTAATACTCTTTTGCGTAAAATGACTTCTTGCCCCTGTTTTAATTGGTATGAGACATTTTGTCACACTTAGCAGTATATTAAATATCAAAGCAATGTGTAATGCAACTACTGACAGTCAAATTATAAAACATGTAAAAATATAATGATGAAACAATTTTTAAAACTAAGATACAATAAAATTAAAACAAATAAACAGAAAAAATGGAAGAGGAAATGCAGCAGTTATCTGCAAAATCATCTAAGAAAAGTGTAACAGAATAGAAAGGCTCTGGAAAGGTTATTAAAGGAGCCACTAGACTTTGTACAGAAGGCCAGTATGACACTCCTGAGCTTCCCAACTTAGTTTTGTTTTTTATTTCTCCAGAGGACCCCCAGTGCTCACTAATTTCACCATGTTTTCAGGCCTAGGAGAGGCCTGTTTTTAAAAAGATCAAATGAACTAGATAACTGAGTTCACTTCCTGTTTTAAAAAAAGTTTTTTTATGCGAAAATGACTTGGGAAGGCCAAAATGGGGCTGAATTATATGGTGAGGAAATTTTAAAAAAGTAAATGTAGGGCAGCTAGGGGCCGCAGAAATGGCCTGGGGACTGCATACAGCTGGTACTATCTATTTGGAAGATGCTTTTAATGTTTTTTACTGCTTTTTTGGTTTCTTGGTTTTATTGTTTGTATTTTTATGGTCATCATTTAGGTTTTTTTCTTGTAATTGAACTCTTTAAACTTCCTTTTCAAAAGTAGAATACAAGGCTTCAAAATAAATATAAAGAGTGCTTTTCTTTTAGGATCATGCAGGCTGTACTAGACAATGTCGTTCCATATTTGCACGTGAGAGAAGCTTTTGGACAGAAAATTGGCCATTTCCAGGTAAGAGTAATTAGATGGTTGTCAAGGAACATTTAGTGCATCCCTTCATATGGCTATAGTTTATTTACTTTCTAGTTATTATACTATCTAGCAAGTATTTTGGATTAATCTGTTTTTACCAGGCAAGGTATCTTTCACAGATATGATGTTTGTTTCACATAACCAAAATGCAAATCTAAAGCTATCAAACCCCATCCCCATCATCTTAATTGCTGTCTGATAATACAGTGACAGGAAAAGGCATTACTGTATAGTGTTAAGACCAAGATACTCCTCATTCAAGAATTCAGTGCTGTTGAAACCCAGAGTTTGGGTTGGAGTTCTTCATTATGCTCCTTGATGAGATTATAGCTGTTTTATTCTAAGACACATTTGGAATTGATTTTGTGTTAGAAGTTTTCTGCTTTTCAGTTAGAACAGCAGTATTTGGTACCATTGTTGCATCCCTTTTTCCAGCACCAATTAAATCCTATCCAGCACCAGTTATTGTGGCTTCTGTTTCACCTTGCTTTGTAGACAACAAGAAATTAATTAGTTTTGTGTTTCCCAAGCAGATTGTGAGAACAAGATACACACTCATACAGTTACTTTCCTTACTGCTGGTATAAACTGGGGACCATTTCAGGGTAAGGGAATTGTTGACTAGCCTAAAGTGTTGACTAAAGAGCAACATTTGAGAACGATTTTTGGATTAAAACTCTCAGAATCCCTCAGCCAGGATGACCTATGGTCATGCTGACTGCGGGATTCTGGGAGTTGTAATTTTAAAAAAAAATCCTAATCTCAGAGTAAACCTATTTTATGGTTTGATATACAAGTCCAAAAAGTTTATATATGTGTGTGCACATAGTGCTTCCTGCAACACACACCAGTAAAGTGGATACAGAACAGCCATTTCTTTAAAGTGTTTGTTACCGCAACATATAATATCCCTGTGTAGAAATTACCCTTTTGGGTTATATATGATGAGAGACATTAGATGCCTATTTTTTCAATACACATCTTGTCAGTTCATACCAGATCAAATAAAAATCCTAACAGCTACAAAAAAGTTCAATTTCTCAGTTCAGTCATCCCACTTCCTCAAGTTTGCTGTTAAGTAGGATTAGTCTTTATTTATTTTGTTTTTTTAAGAAACCAGATATGGCCCCAGTCATTGATGTCCTAATCATTTCCAGATTAGATTACACAAGGAGACTGCCTTTTAAAGACAATTAGGAAAGTAAGTTTGGTCTAGAATGTGGCTGCCACAGTGTTAAACTTGAGTATGCATGAACACATCATGTTGATACTTGTTATCAACTACTGTACATGGCTAAGCAGTTTCTTTCTGGCTGCAACTCAGAGTACTGGTTTTGATTGGTATGAGACCAGAGTTTCTTTAGACTCTGCTTCCATATGAATCTCTTATTCATTTGAGATCTTCCAGGGCCTCCCTGCTGCCTGAAATGTTGCCAGTAAGCAAAAGAGAGAGGTCTATTCCTGTGGTGACACTAAAATGGTCAAAAGGCTCACCAAAGAAAAAAGGGGCTGGCTCTGTTGTCATTTCTCATTTCTTTCAGCCACTAAGGTATGGAGGTGGTTGTTATGAAAGCCCCTAACGGCTACTGTCTCAATTTAAAATAGTGTGCGGTTTTATGTTATATTAAGTAGTTTTAACATGGCCATATGGATTTTTCCTGTACACTTACTTTATTTATTTTATTATGAGACAGCATGACTAATTAGAAAAGACAGTACTGTTTGGCTAGGTAGGTAGTAGGAAAAGAGAGAGAGCTCATTCCAGATATGGAGACTCAGTTGAAACCATGGCCCTGCATTTGCAAGACCTGAGCAGGGCTGTTGATAACAGGGTGACTTGGAAGTCCCTCATTCATAGGGTCACCATAAGTCAAAGTCGACTTGGCGGGAGTTATTTCTTTTCTGAAAATGTCTACAGAAAGGAAAGATTACAATGTTTAAAATAGATTAATATGTTTTCCTTTCTTTACTTCTCCCCTCCCCTGATACTGCTGTGTTTAGCTCATGCAGGGTAAAATGGCTGACATCTACACAAGACTGATGGCATGCCGGCAGTATGTGTACAATGTGGCAAGGGCTTGTGATCGAGGACATTTCAATGCAAAGGTGAGTCCAGAGGTGGTTGTTTGTAGTACTGGGTGTTCTTTTTTGGCCCCTGTACTGTTCTTTGTGTATTTGATGTGAGAGAGGGATTAAAAGATTAATAGTTGTTATAACCAGAGGCAGAAAATACACGATGTCTTGAGTAGTCTTTTCCTTCTCCCCACACCTATACCAGTGAATTGTTGGGTTTATTTATTTATTTATTTATTTGAGATGCAGCATATGAAATTGCCATTATAATTACCATATTGCTAGAAGTAGTTGTTGTTCTTACTTACAGTATACATACCGTGAGTACATGTATTCTAAAGATGGCAGCCACATAGGACAGTTGTCTTTTCCTAAATTGCAGTCCATTTTTTTCATGGTTGGAGGTGGCTAGGAGAGAGTTGCAGAGCTTAGAGAAGAAATGTCATACAGGGAATATTTTCAATTTCTCTGGGAGCATTATATGAATTTAAATTTTTTGGTAGCTGGACAGGAAACAAACCTAAGTGTTTCCACCTATTATTTGACAGGCTGAAAGAGTTGTTCTTCTTACCTTGAAATTTTCTTTTGGTGCACATGATCTTGTTTCTTCCATCAGGATTGTGCTGGAGTAATTCTCTACTCTGCAGAATGTGCTACTCAAGTTGCTTTGGATGGAATCCAGTGTCTGGGTAAGATCATATACATGTGTAGTTGTCACAAAGAGGTGAGCAGACTCTAATTGTATAAAGCATACAGTCTCCTTGTGATGGGTGACTTCAACTATCCTGACATTTGCTGGAAGTCAAACTCAGCCAAAACTTCAAGGTTTAACAAATTCCTTACTTGCCTGGAAGACAATTTCATTGTCCAAAAAAGTGGAAGAGGCAACAAGGGGATCATCTATTTTAGATCTGATCTTAACCAGCAGGGATGGCCTGGTTAATGGGGTGCAAGTGGTGGGATCCTTAGGTGGGAGTGATCATGTTCCTCTAAAGTTTATTATACAGTGGAAAGGATAAGCCAGGCATAGACACATATTCTAAACTTTAGGAAAGCTGATTTCAGTAGACATAGGGGGTCATCCCATGGTCAGGAATACTAAAAGAGAAGGGAGTTCAAGACAGATGGGAGTTTCTCAAAAGGGTGATACTGAAGGCAAAATTTCAAACTGTTCCAATGAGGAATTAAAATGGGAGGTGTCTCAAGAAACCAGGATGGATGACTAAAGAAATTTCAGCTGAGCTAAATTTTAAACGGAACATGTATAAGAAATGGAAAAAGGGGTAAATCATCAATGAAAAATAATAACAAACAAATAGTGAGCACGTGTGGGGATAAAGTCAGAAAAGCTAAAGCACAGAATGAGCTCAGGCTTGCTAGAGAGATTAAGAACAATAAAAAGGGCTTTTTGGGGTATGGTTGCAGCAAAAAGAAGAAGGAAATGGTAGGGCCACTGTGTGGAGAAGATGGTGAAATGCTAACGGGACAGAGAAAAAACAGAATTACTCAACATCTTCTATGCTCCAGTCTTCTCACAAAAGGGAAAAGGTGCTCAACCTGAGGATAGTGGAGCAGAGGACACAATAAGGGAAATGTAGCACAGAATAAATAAAGAGGTAGTACAGGAATACCTGCTTAATCTAAATGAATTTAAGTCTCCAGGACCAGATGAACTACATCAAAGGGTATTAAAAGGACTGGCAAATATAATCTCAGAGCCATTGGCAATAATCTTTGAGAACTGGAGAACAGGCGAAGTCCCAGCAGACTGGAAGAGGGCAAACGTCGTCTCCATCTACAAAAAGGGGGGGGAAAAGAGGATCCCAGCAATTGTCCAGTTAGTCTGACATCTGTACCAGGAAAGATTCTAGATCATAAAATAGAGAGTCTGTGAAAATTTAGAAGGGAATGCAATAATCACAAAAAGTCAACATGGATTTCTGAAAAACAAGTCATGCCAGACTAACCTAATTTCTTTTTCTTTCTTTTCTTTTTTTTTTATTTTATTTTATTTATTTTTTTGGGATAAAATTATCAAAATTGGATAAATTGAAGAAAATGCTGTGGATGTTGCATATCTTGCGTTCAGTAAGACCTTTGACAAGGTTCCCGATGACATTTTTGCAAACAAGCTCGTAAAATGTGAATTAGACAATGCAGGTGTTAAATGGATTTGTAATTGGTTGACCTGCTGAACCCAAACAGCAATGGCTCCTCTTTATCCTGGAGAGAAATGACCAGTATGATGCCACAGGGTTCTGTCCTGGGACGAAATTAATTCAACACAAAGAAATGTAAAGTACTGCACTTAGGACAAAAAAATGAAATGCATAGATACAGGATGGGGGACACCTGGCTGAACGAGACTACGTGTGAAAGGAATCTTGAGTTTTAGTATACCACAAGTTGAATATGAGTCAACAGTGCGATGTGGCAGCTAAAAGGGCCAATGTGATTCAAGGCTGCATCAATAGAATTATAGTGTCTAGATCAAGAGAAGTAATAGTGCCACTCTATTTTCTGCCTTGGTCAGGCTTCACCTGGAATACTGTGTCCAGTTCTGGGCACTACAATTCAAAAACGATGTTGAGAAACTGGAGTGTGTCCAAAGGAGGGCAACCAAAATGGTGAAGGGACTTAGGGAACTGGGTATGATTAGCCTTGAGCAGCGATGGTTAAGAGGTGGTATGATAGCCTTGCTTAAATATTTGAAATGATGTTATATTGAGGATGGTACAAGCTTATTTTCTTCTGCTCCAAAGAATAGGACCCAGAACAATGGATGCAAGCTATAGGAAAAGAGATTCCACCTTAACATTAGGAGGAATTTTCTGACAGTAAGAGCTGTCAGACAGTGGAAGACACTCCCTCAGAGTGTGGTGGCGTCTCCTTCCTTAGAGGTCTTTAAACAGAAGCTGGATGGCCATCTGTCTGCTATACTTTGATTGAGAGTTCCCACATGGCAAGGGGTTGGACTGGATGGCCCTTGTGGTCTCTTCTAACTCTATGATTCTATGTTCTGTCCTGTCTTAGTCACTGATCAGTAAATTCTTCTTTGTGATCTCTGTGAAGCACATAAATGGGTTATTCTGCGCATGCCCAGCATTTCCGGATCCTACTGGAATCACTAGGGAAGACTTTTTGGCGGTAGCTCTACCCACCCTCTATATAGGCAGGATGTCTTCCTGCCCTTTCTCAGTTCCTTTTGTCCGCCACATGAGCAGCTTAGGAACGTCGCTTAGAATCGCTCCTTCGTTAGCTTTTGCTTTCGTTTACTGCGTTTGCTCTGACTTCGTTTGACTCTGACTACTCTTTGGATTGTGATTTGGACTTGGTTTTGGACTCTCATTGATGGTAACACTCAGACTCCTTGACATTTCCTTATCTTCGTCCCTCGGCTTTGGTCTAAAGATGTCTGCACACTCTTTTAAAAAGTCCACTGAATGTAGAACAAACATCCTGGCACTCCACAGACACTCTTTGTGCCTCCTCTGCCTGGGTGAGGGCCACGTCCCTGCTTCCTGCCCTCACTGCATGGCCTTCACTCCGCAGGCCAGGAAGAGTAGGGAGATGCACCTGAGATCCATTCTCTATGCACAAATTTTGAAGCCTCCCTACATCTCTAGAGCCTCTGCCAAGGCTACGGCCATCAAGGGCAAGCTCCCATCTCTGGCCTCAGGGGTCTCTGGCAAGGCTACTGCTGCCGAGGGCACTACCCCTTTGTCTCCTCCAAGGGTCTCTACCAAGGCTACTGCTGCCGAGGGCAAACCCTCTTTGGAAGTCTCTGGGTCAACCCCAGACAAACGGAGGTCTTCGGACCAGGATGTGGCTGGCCACCCATCCTCACCAAAGAGGAAGAAGTCCTCAGACTCCAAACCAGAGAAAAGAAAGCAAAAATCTCAGGACAAGTCCAAGGACTCATCCCATCACTCGGGAAAGAAGTCCCGTCCCTGTCCAGACTCCAACTCCAACCGCCGGCTCCATACCAACACGCCTGCCCAGCCCGCTGACACCAAACTGGGCTCGGTACCATGCGCCCAACCAGCACCTCAACCTCAGTTGTCTTCTCGTCCCGACTCCCGGGCTTGACCGGACGCCTTTCTGCATTCCTTGTCTGAACCCTACCAACTCTCGGAGGGTGAAGAGGAAGCCTCTCCTTTCACCCAAGTGGTGATACAGGACCAACTCTCCTAGACTTCAGAAGTCGTTGGTTTTGAAGACAAACAGGACTATGATGCATCTTCTGTCCTTGCTGAACCCCCCAGACGGGATGTTGTTTTTATCAAGCCACAGGCATTTATTTTTTGCCTCTTGATCCTTCTGAGGTCCATGGAGGCTGTTTTGTTTCAACCTTCCAACCTGTTGAACCTGTCTTGCCTCCTCCAAGGTCATCGTTGCGTCCATTCCACTTCGGTCTCGTCTCTCCTTGGCTTCCTGAGTCGAACCAGTCCAACCCATACAGTCGGCTTCTGCCATATACCTGCAAATGCACCACTCGTTCCCGGTACCGGTAACCACTCAGGCCCACACCAGGACCAGATCAGCTTCCGTTGAATCCGCGGACCACTCCATCTCCAACTGTGCTCCAGCTCAACAGTCTCAGGTCTTTGCCTTTCTCGAGGCCTCCTCTCCTTCAGATGACATTTTTTTCCTTTTCTGAACAAATGATCCGGATGGGCAAGGCCCTAAATATTGAAGTCCTCCATACAGACTCTCAAGCTCTGGGTCCCATTGATGAGAGGGGCACAACCTTCCACCAAGAAACTTGAAAATCTCTACCATATCACAGCCTCGGAAGAGACTTGGCCCTTTGAGCACCCTCGCCCGAATTCGGCAATTGTGGAAGCCTCACAGATTCACTTGACACCGAAGACAGCTTTGACCCCCAATGACAAAGAGGGCTGTAAGCTTGACACCATGGCACGGAAATCCTATGCCTCTGCAGTATTGTACCTTAAGATACAAAATAACTCAGCTTGTAAAGCTGCCTATCAACAGCAGCTTTGGGAGAAAGCTCTTCCCTTGTATGAAGACCTCCCTGAGGATAAGAGACGGATGGCCATGGCCATCCATGCAGAAGCTCATGCACTGGCCTCGCACCATATATCGGTGGCCCGACACTCGGCTGACGGCGCTTCCCGACAGCTCTCGGGTGCCCTGGCCCTCCGATGCCACGCCTGGCTAAGGTCTTCAGATCTTACGCCTCAAGCCAAACAGGCCATCGAAGAGCTCCCCTTCGACGCCATGGGACTCTTCCATAAGTAAATTAATGAGAAGCTGGACTTCAAAAACAAAATGAAGAATACAGCCCATAAATACGGTGTGTCCTCTTCGTCCACTTCTCACCCTCCTTTTTCTCAACATTGTTCGGGATGGCAAAGACCCCCCTATCCCCCCCCCCCAAAACCAGGGTAGATCCAACCAGTCTTCAGACTACCAGCAACAGCACTACCCTCCCCAACAGCAAGGGAAACGTCAACAAAAACAGAAATACAAGCAACCCTTCCATAAGAAGGATGCAGAACAAGGTAAGCGCCACTTCTGAAGCTCCCCAGCACACTCCATTCTATCAACTCCCTTTGAGGATCGCCTGACCCACTTCCACCACTCTTGGGCCTCCATAACATCTGACTCCTGGATGCTTTCCATCGTCTGTAGGAGTTATGCCCTGGAGCTGCAATCCTCTTCCCCCAAGGAGTATCATTCTCACCACTCCCCCTCCAGACACCCTTCTTGATGAAGTGAGCTCCTTGCTTCAAAAAGGGGCCATCGAGCCCATCTCCCCGTCCCGGACTTGACATTGCCTTTTCTCTTGGTACTTCATCGTCTCCAAAGCCACAGGCAACCTCTGTCCCATACTGGACTTGCGCTTCCTGAACTCTTTCATTGTTTACAAGCATTTCCGTATGGTAACCTTGGCTTCCATCTTGCCTCTCCTGCAGGAGTCAGACTGGTTTGCCATCTTGGATCTTCAAGATGCCTATTTCCACATTAGCATCCAAGAGGACCACCGGGACCTTCTCGCCTTCTCTGTTGGCCCCATTTGCTTTCAGTACCGAGTAATGCCCTTTGGACTTTCCACTGCACCAAGAGTGGTCACAAAGTGAATGGCAGTCATAGCTGCATACCTCCGCCAACTAAACATCATCGTCTTTCCTTACCTCGACGACTGGTTGTTCGTGGCCCCGTCCAGGCAGATGCTCCTCTCCCATCTCGAGTCGGCACTCTCTCTCCTTCACCACTTGGGATTCATGATCAACAAGGAAAAGTCCATCCTCTGCCCAAACCAGCGGGTGCGCTTCATAGGAGCCACCTTGGACTCCACGCCCTGCAGAGCATACATTCTTCATCACAGGTTTCTCAACCTTGGGCCTGCAATTTGTCACTGCCTTGCCTTCCGGCTCATCACTGTGGAAGCAGCTCAGGTCACCCTCAGCCATATAGCATCCACTACATATGTCACACTGTGGGCCCGTCTCCATATGCATCCCTTCCAGTAATGGCTCCTCTCGGTCTTCAACTCTACCTTCGACAATCCACGCAAGTGGCTCACTGTTCCAAGGCCTGTCACCCACTCTCTCTGTTGGTGGCTCAACTCACTCAATGTGTTGGTGGGCATTCCCTTTCTGCCACCACAGCCTCAGACTTCACTGACCACCGATGCCTCAAACACTGGCTGGGGAGCCTATTTCAACGACCTCTCTGTCCACAGGAAATGGTCTCCCAAAGAGCGCCAACTCCACATGAACGCGCTCGAGATGCTAGCGGTAAAGAAGGCACTGAAGGCCTTCAAACCCTCCCTGCGAAACCAGGTCGTCGTCCTCCTCACAGACAACATGACTGTGATGTATTACATCAACAAGCAGGGCAGTACCAGGTCAGCCACCCTTCACGGCCTCACCCTTCAAATTTGGAACTGGTGCATCCGGAGACGTTTCACCTTGCAAGCCATACATCTCCCTGGAGAGGAGAATAAACTTGCAGACAAACTGAGCAGAGCTCCGGACTCCTGTCACGAGTGGCAACTGACCCCTCAGGTTGCCCTCCGCCATTTTTCTCTGTGGGGAACGCAGGACGTCGACCTTTTTGACTCTCATCTAAACACTCACTGCGACCACTTCTGTTCCAAGATCCCTTCATGTCGGTCCCGAGGGGATGCCTGCCTCTTCCAATGGTCCAGCAAAAAGTTCTATGCCTTCCCTCCATTTCCTCTGATCGCCAGAGTGGCTTCCCCAAAAGCCTACCACTCAGCGCTCCTACGCCCTCAAATGGGCTAAATTTTTGGCTTTTTTGTCCTCAGCGGGACTCACCTCTTCCAAGGTCACTGTCTCTGTTGTTTTGAACTTTCTCCACCACCTCTCAGCATCCAGTCTCTCCATTTCGTCTTTAAAATGCTACCTCACGGCCATCTGTGCCCACTTCCAATTTTCCGGCCACCCATCCTTCTTCACCAACCCGCTCGTGATTAATTTTTGTAAGGGCTTAGCCAACCTAAGACCACCAGTAGTGATCCCAACCCCCACTTGGATCCTCTAGCTCATCTTGGCTGCACTCGCTACCTCACCCTTTGAATCTCTGGCTTCCTGTGACCTCAGGCTCCTCACTTGGAAGACAGCCTTCTTGGTAGCCATCACCTCAGCACGCCAGACCAGTGAACTCTGTGCCCTCGTACCTGAAAAATTTTAAGGACAAGGTTGTCCTCCGTCCGGGCATTTCCTTTATACCAAAGGTTGTGTCCACCTTTCACCTCAGTCAAGACATCATTCTCCCAATGCTAGCCCCGAACCTGACCACCGACACCGAGTGCAGGCTCCAGTGTTTTGATGTCAGGCGGGCGCTAGCCTTCTATCTCGACAGGACTGCGTCCTCTCGTCATTCTCCCAGACTTTTTGTCTGCTACTCCAACCCCAAAGTGGGGCTTCCAGTCACACCTCAAGGTTTCTCCAAATGCATGACTTCCACAATCTTCCTCTCTTATGAGATTTTTGGGAAGACTCCGCCTGCTTGAATTTGAGCCCATTCCACCAGGGCAGTAGCTGCATCTTCAGCCTCCCTCGCTGGAATTCCCTTGCAAGACTGTGGTATGGTCACAACCACTGACCTTTATCAAGCACTACAGACTTGATACCAGACTCCGACGTGATGCAGCCTTTGGCAGAGCTGTTCTCCTTTCCGGAATGCACTAAGGTTAGTTGGCACATGTCAAATAACTGACACTCACATTGGGTTTTTTTTGGGGGGGAGGGGGGTTTGTTTGTTTTTTTGGTTTAATAATTTATTTATTGCCAGGACACTCCCTCCTCCATAGAGAAACAAGCTTGCCAGTCTAACCCATTTGTGTTCTTCGCAGAGACCACGAAGAAGAATAGGTTGCTTACCTGTAACTGTAGTTCTTCAAGTGGTCATCTGCAAATCCACACAAATCCCACCCATCTTCCCCTCTGTTGTGTCCTTCTCTCTTCCTTGTCTGCTCTTACGGCAGACCTTTTTGGAACTGAAAAAGGGTGGGAAGACATCCTGCCTATATAAAGGATGGGCAGAGCTACTGCCAAAAAGTCTTCCCTAGCGATTCCAGTAGGATCCAGAAATGCTGCGCAGGCACAGAATAACCCATTTGTGTGGATGACCACTCAAAGAACTACAGTTACAGGTATGCAACCTGTCCTTATGCACGATTCTCATTTCAACTATTCATGCTTGAATATTCATCATCCTGCAGACCTCTCTCCCACATGATTATTCTTCGTCCAGTACATTTGTCTCTTCTTAGCCTTCCATATCTTCTCTTTATCTTGCAGGTGGAAATGGCTATATCAATGACTACCCTATGGGTCGCTTTCTGCGTGATGCCAAATTGTATGAAATTGGGGCAGGAACCAGTGAAGTACGGAGAATAATTATTGGACGGGCATTTAATGCTGCCTTTAAGTAACACTTGCCATTAAAGAAGAATCATACTTTAACCACAGAGGCCTTTGATTTCCAAGACTGTAAAGTGTACATGTATTTTTCTGCACTTGATATCAAGATGATCACGCCTCTGTTTGGTTTTTGAGCTTTTGTTCTTGGTATGAATGCTACTAGATTTGTTCAAGAACATGTGATTGTGTTACAGTGGAACAGAAAAGGCCATTCAGATGAAATGCGTGCATATTGGTCCAGTCTAATTCTAGAGAATTGAAATTTTGTCCACTCTTCAAAAAAATAATTTGTCTTCAGAATCATTGTGGATTCCCATTTCCAGCGTACTATTTGTAATGGACTGGATTCTCAGTATGACATACTTTTGTGCCACATCTCCAAAATGCTAGCTGACTTCATAGGAATCTTTCTTCATTATTGGATATGATGGGATCTTAGCTACACAAGCGATGTTAATGCTGCTAAAAGATTAGTCAAAAGTATCATATTTCTGTGCATTCCTGTTCTCTCCTGCTGCTTACAGAGGTGTATTAGTGCCATGTGAAGCCTTCATTCAATTGATGGACTGCCACCTTGTGCTTGATTCATGTGTTGGTGTCACCATCTATCATTCTGGAAGCAGTTAAAATGTCAAAATGCTACTCTGTGCCAGCCAAGAGTCAAATCGGGGAGGAGGAAGTGGCAACTTGATTGGGGAATAGAGGATCTTTTTATAAAGCTTTCCATTACCGAATATAGAGGCAAGTCCACCACGCCTTACTTAGCAAGAAGAAAATAGAGCACAGTAGGTGAAGAGAACTTCAAACTACCTTATACCATCACGTGAAGATTGAGGATGTTGATTTATTTGTATGCTATTAACAGCACTTATTTGTATGATTTATTTGTATGTGAAGTATTATAAAAATGTTTAAATTCACTACATTGTAAATAGTTAGCAATGACCTGATGATTGCTTTCAGTGTCCTGTACTGGAGAGTGAAGTACACAAAAGTTGCCTTGCACTTCTACCCAGAGTGCCCAACTAGCTATGATATGGAGGTCACACAGCACTACACTGGTTGCTCCATTGTTTCATATGTGCCAGGAAATGATACCAGTTCTCATTCCACTACTGGGGTAAAATGTGGCTGATTTCTGAGCTTTTTGTTAGAGCTGTGAGTGGTACAGGGACCCCAAATGTTATTTTTTTGTTGTGGTGGGAGTTTTTTCTCCTGAAAATTTGCCTGAATTTTTATTCTCAATGGGGTGGGGCAATGCTAGAAGGTTTCAGAGACTTCAAAACAGCCTGTGCGTTGCATATTTCCTGCTGCTGTTCTAGGCCAGTGATGGCGAACCTATGGCACGCGTGCCAGAGGTGGCACTCAGAGCCCTCTCTGTGGGCACACATGCTGTTGCCCTAGCACAGAGTTTGCCAGAGTTTCTTACTAGAAAGCCACAGGGACGTGGCACTTTGCAATAAATAAGTGGGGTCTGGGTTGCAGTTTGGGCACTTGGTCTGTAAGAGGTTCTCCATCACTGTTCTAGGCTGTTCCCATGCTGGCTCTCTAGAGGGTAGGAAGGGAGTTGGTTGGCACAGAAACCTGTAATTTATAGCACAGAAGTTTTATGGTTTAAGGACATTTTATGAATCACCTGTAGAAGGGATCAGTGTAGACCAGGGGTCGGCAACCTCCAGCCCGCGGGCCAGATGTGGCCCACGGAGGCCTTTCGACCAGCCCCTGCTCACTCCTGCCGCCACCGCCGATTGTGGCATTTTGCCGCTTCGGGCGCCACCATTTTATTTCTCAAAATGGCGGCGAAGTCTTGTGCGACCTTTGATGTGGTCGTGCGAGACTTCGCCGCCATGTTGCAAAACAAAATGGCGGTGGCTTAGAGGCGAAGTCTCACGTGACTTCGCCGCCATTGGCGGTAGCCTCTAGGAGGCCCGCTGCGGCCGCTGGGGCCCTCGAACAGGGCTCTGGCAGCCGCAGCGGGCCTCTGGGAGGCCCGTTGTGGTGGCCGGGGCCCTCCAAGAGGGCTCCGGCGGCGGCAGCGGGCCTCTGGGAGGCCTATTACCATTGCTGGGGCCTTTGAAGAGGGCTCCGGCGGCGGCAGCGGGCCTCCCAGAGGCCCAATGCCATCGCTGGGGCCTTCCATGTGATGTTGCTGGGGCCACTCAGCGACAGCAAAGGGGCCGGCAAAGAGGAAGAGGCCTCCAGCGCTGGCAACCCCCGCCGGCTTTTTTGCCAGAGGAGGCCTCCAGCACTGGTGGCCCCTGCTGGCTTTTTTTGCCAGCCTCTGACGAGGCCTGGGGCCCCGTCAGGGGCCGGCAAAGAGGGGGAGACCTTCAGCGCTGGCGGCCCCCGGCGGCTCTTTCCCAGCTTCTGACAGGACCTGGGGCCCTGTCAGGGGCTGGCAAAGAGGAGGAGGCCTGGCCCCCGGAGGGTGGAAGCTCCGCCCCCGGCATTTGGCTCCACCCCTGGAGGGTGGAAGCTCCACCCTGGCATGTGGCCCCGCCCCCGGAGGGTGGAAGCTCTACCCCCTGGCTTCGGCCCCCCAGTTGTCTGAGGGACAGCAACCTGGCCCCCGGCTCAAAAAGGTTGCCTACCCCTGGTGTAGACCCAAACATCTAGAAGCAGTAGGTTGGAAGACATAAGGTTTATGTCAGAATTCTTACATTTGGGTTACCTGAAGTTGTGGTCATCTTTGTAGAATCTATTGAAAAAAACATCCAGAAGGGTTGTACAAACCAAATCTTGCTGACCAACTCATTAAATAATGAGACCAGACACAGAGAACTGTTATAAAATGGGCAGCTTTATTAAAATTAAACCTATTTAACTTTATTTCTTGAGAACTGCAAGCCCAGGGGGGGAAACCTTGTGTAGGAACAGCTGGCGGATGGTCTGCTCCAAGACCAATTCCCCAGCTTCCAAAGGGCGAAAACACCTGAGCCCCAAGGGCAATCCATAATTTGGGTTGCTCCCTTGCCGGCCCTCATCTGGAAGGCCAACCCAAGACTCCCCCACTTAACTCTGAAGACTTAAGTGAGGGTTTAAATCTCAAGCCAGCCCCAAGGCAAGTCTCTTTCCCTTCGTGTTTAGTCTCAAGACGTAAACCTCCATTCCAAAGACCCACTTTCACCCTTTAGGAGGGTGCCGAGGTGCTCACCAAACCGACTATCTCCCCTCGCCTATGCCACAGATAAGGGGCAAGTATAACTTAGCCCCTATACCCCACAAGGCTTGCCAAGTAGGCCGCCACCCCAGCTTGCAGATCTCCAAGAAATATCTGGTTCCCCACCTCAGAACGTGAATGCCATCATCTCGGTAGAGCTCTGGCCTCAGCAACACGATATCGTTGTGTGCCAAATAAAAACCCAGTCCTCCGTTCATCACCTTGCGAATCTCGTTGTTGACCCGTCTGCAGGCCCTATTAAGGATGTGTGGATCACAACCACATCTCCAAACTTGGCATGGCAACATTGCTGACCATATTAACGTAACAAAAGGCCATCTCTCTCGAATGAGACGCATGTCACATATGGCCTGAAGAACCAAGGCTTTACCTTTAACAAAACCCAAATCATTGCCGCCCAAATGTATAACCAAAGCATGAGGGGGCAGACACTGGCCTTCGCCAAACAACAGCTGCAGGAGCCTGTGCCACCGCAAGCCACGTTTACCTCTCCACTCAACGCTGGCCTTATCTGACAGCCCCAGCTGGCTTCCAAAATGGCTCCTCCTGGCTTGGCGGGCTGCCCAGAACACCATACTGTGTCCACAGATCAACACACGGTGTCTCATCACGGAGCAAACTGCATCTGAAATAAAACAACAGATTTAATGAGTCGGAGGTCTCACATATGATTGATAGGCTTTGGACCTCCATCGACCAATCTTATTCAAAAGTCATTGGAAGACATGCCCAAGGCAGCTGCCATGGATTCTGCACCTATGCAGAAAGAGTGGGTGGTGAACTTTACTCCCTCAAATCCTAAAACATTCAAAGCTTTGGATGTAACAGACCAAAATTGAAATTTGGTAAGAGGAGAGCCATCTGAATGGCAGAATAAAGGACCTGGCGAAGGACCCCTCATGATCAGAAACGACCGCATTGCACTAACAGGGCAAGGTAATTTATCAGTGCATGTCAATAACCTGAGTTGTCTGCCCTTGGCCAATTGATCGGTCTTAGAAGATCGTATACAAAGAAGGACCGAATTATCATGGAGCTTAACATCTCGATATAATAGAGCCTTATTGGTCTGATCGGTTTTAGAAGCTAGAACAAGCTCACTTATTCTTAAAGCTCCAGAGAAGGTCGTTAAGGCAGCAGCATGGAATAGCATAGATTCATATGGAGAATGACATAGGGAAGACCAGGATGAATTAAGCCCCTTTATTTTAAAATATATGGTGAGAGAGGCTCACGGGGGTCTCTGGTTTTAGCTATCTCACTGGACCACCCTTCGAGGACCTTATGTATAGTAAAGTCTCTAGTAGCGTCCTGTATGCCTTGGGCTTTCAGCCAAAACACTGTAGCGGAAAGCCTGCCTCTAATAGAAGAAACCTTTAAGCCTTTGTTATATAAAAACACACAGAACTGAAGGAAATGTGAAATAGGCACCGGATAAACAACAGCCAACCCAGAACTACGCCAGAACTTGAGAAACTCATTAACTGCCCAGACATAGCTACTTTTGGTTGAAGACGCCAATGATAACCCCAAAGCCCGGACTACTTCTCTTTGCCTAGGTTCCAAAGGTCCATTGGCATCGGGTCCAGGGAATCTTCTGCTTCTGGAGCTAGTTGTCTGAATTGCTCCATCTGCATACGGGAGAGAGAATCCAGAATCTCATTAACAATTCCGGGTACATGGGACGCTGTGAACAAAATGTTGTGAGACAGGCAATGTAATGTGAAAGTATGCACCAACCTCATCACCCTAGGTGACTTAGAAGTCAATGAATTAACCACCTGAACAACTGACATATTATCGCACCAAAAACGAACAGCGGAGTTAGCCAATTCATCTGTCCACAACCATACTGCCACCAAAATGGGAAATAACTCTAAAAACGTTAAATCAGAGGTGATTCCTGACTCACTCCACTCAACTGGCCACCTCTGAGCACACCAACGCCCACGGAAATACATTCCAAAGCCAATTGATCTCGCTGCATCAGAAGAAATTTGTAATGCAGCCTCTAACTTCTTTTCCACCCTCCAAAACGACACACCATTGAAATTGTCTAAAAAAGTTGATCAGACTTGTAAATCCTGGCGGATGCCACAAGTCAATCTAATCCTATGGTGGGTCTGATAAACCCCCCTCAATAGCATTGCATAAGCGCCTCAGGAAGGCTCTGCCAGGTGCTATCACCTTACAAGCAAAATTTAGATGACCTATAAGCTCCTGAAACTCTCTTAGTGTCGCCTTTCTAAGAGAGGAAAATGTATGAACCCTATGTCTGAGATCAAACAGCTTATCGTCAGGGAGCCTACAACATTGATTGACCATGTCAGTCATTATACTTAAAAACGTAAGCTGGGTAGATGGACTCTCAGTTTTTTCAGGCACTAAAGGAACACCTAGCTCATCAGCTAGCAGTTGAAAATATTGTAGTAATTTAAGGCAATGATCAGAACAATATTGTCCAACAAAGAGAAAGTCATCTAAGTAATGGACCACACTGACAAACCTGACAGCCTTAAACGCCCATTCCAAGAATGTACTGAAAGTTTCAAATATAGAACAAGATATGGAACATCCCATAGGAAGAGCCCTATCCATATAGAACTCACCATCGAAACAAAAACCCAACAATTCAGAATCCTCTGGATGAACAGGCAAAAGTAAAGGCAGATTTAATATCACATTTTGCCAGTTTGGCCCCTATGCCATGCTTTCTTACTTCCTTCATGGCTGAATCAAAAGAAGTATATCGGACAGTGGCCAATTCATGTGGAATCGAATCGTTGACAGAGTCACCTTTAGGATAGGACAAATGGTGTATCAGTCTAAATTCACCAGATGTCTTTTTAGGTACAATCCCTAAAGGTGAGACCCTTAAATTTGGAATAGGAGGTTCACTGAAGGGGCCAATCACCCTGCCTTCAGAAACCTCTCTTGATATCTTCTGTCTAACTATGTCCTCCATACCTAGAACCGATTTTAGGTTGGGTGACCTGAAGGGGCGTCGAACACTGCAAAATGGAATTTTAAAACCCACCGTAAAACCTTCCAATAAAAACAAGGCTGCCTCTTTTAGCGGATAACTGCTTAACCAAGCAGGGAGGGTCTCTAAGTTTATGGGACTAGGTCCCTTTTGCAGGAGGGTTGCCAGTGGCAGGCCCCTTTTTGGAATCCTGATCTTTCTGGGAGGACTGGCCCCGTCCCTGGTTGCAATTTTTGAAGGAGTGGTTTGCCTCACACAGAGAACATTTGTGTTTAAATTTACATGCCTTTCTATTGCAGAAGCCCTGGGACCCAAAGTCCCAGCTCAAGAATTTACACTGTTGTCCTTGAGGCTCGGAGCCACGAAAGGAAGGTGCAGCAGCTGTATTCTGAATCAACTGTCCACTATGGGAACGCTCTCCCTGAGTAGGACGTGCTGGAGTCATGAGTTGCATCCACAGCTGCGAGTGCATCATATCCCATCTCAAGGAAGGATAGATGGCAGCTCGCATCCAGAATGCTTCGTCATAGAGTAACCATGCCGGGCCTGAATAATCAATGTATGCCCTATGAATGATGTTGATGTATTGGAACAATGCAGCTGCACGCCAAGGCTGATTTCTTGAAATGAAACCAGCGTAAATTAGAAAGCATGAAAACCAATTAGACCAATTCCTGTCAACCCGCCTCATTTTCAATTTTTCTTTTTCTTTATCATCAAGCTCATCTTTTTCAGCTTTGGTTAGCTCTCTGAACATTAGCGTAAAAACGTCAGTGTATTCACCTTTTAAAATCTTATCCTTTGTAGCTTGCGATAAATGATCTCCCAATGGTAAAGTAATATCACCAGTCAGAATTGAAGCCAGAGATGCTAATTCATAACCCGTAGGGTATGTCAGCTGATGACTACCTAATGCTTGACCCTGAAAAGCTTGATGAGGTGTCCCAAAGGGAGGCCCTGTTTGATAAGATGGCCATCCCCACATTTGGCCAAAGGGGCAGACTGGCCAGAGGGGGTAGACTGTGCTACCAAAGATCCCACCTGAGGTGAAGGCCAGCCCCATACCTGACCCCAAGGGGAAACAGGTTCGTCACCACCGTAGGGACCCCTAATGGGAGAGCAGGTTGAGAAGGAGTAGATTGAGGGGCTGCTTGGGGCTGATTTGAAACCTATGGCCAAGTAATGTGAGGTGCAGAAAACAGTGTCAGAAGCCTCACCTGAAATAACAACAGGCACTTGTTCAACTGGATTGATATGCTGAACATCAGAAGACTCTTGTACAGGAACGTTGTGACTCATCGACTGGTAAGCTCCGTCAGCTTGTGAATTTAAATGCTCTAGAGCAGAGATACGAAAACATAATTCGTTATACATCAAACGTTTATCAGAGATCTTAGACGCTTTGCGTGCCAAAGGTGTCAGATGCACATATCCTGACATTGTTTATTCTAATGTTGAATTCTCTTAAATGCCTCATCCCATGGTGTATCATCTTCACTGTCATCTGAATGTATCTTCTTAGGCGGTGCCTTTTGTGCTGCGCCTTTACCCTTTTTGTTCCCAATCCCTTTTCTTTTTGGAGCCATTGTAGTGAACTGACCGAAATTGAAGCTAATAACCCTGACCTGTAATTAGGACAATTAACAATGTATGGCCACAACCCCTTTAACACACTAGACAATGTATAAGTCTCACAATATAAGAGTGTGTGTGTGTGTGTGTGTGTGTGTGTGTGTGTGTATTGTATGGGCCTTAAGCTCAGGTGATATAATCAGTTTATATATATATATATATATATATATATGAAAACAGCCAACTTCTGAGGCTGAGAAAGTGTGACCAAGTCACTCAGTGGGCCCACAACAGCCAATTTCTGAGGCTGAGAGAGTGTGACAGGTCACTCAGTGGGCCCACAACAGCCAACTTCTGAGGCTGAGAGAGTGTGACCCATCCCCAGTCACTCAGTGGGCCCACAGCACCCGGCGCTCCAAGGCAGTCTCAGCGCAGGCCCCAGAGTACGCCAACAAACTGTGTGCCATCTCAGCCCCTTTGCCCAAGGAGGCAGCAGGAACGCGCCCCGCCGGGCTGACAGCCAAGCCACCAAAGGCCCAAAGAGGCCAAGGGCGGCTGCGGAAGGATGGGGCCTGCAGCAGGAGCGCACCCAACAAGGCAGCAACCAGTCCACAGAAGGCCCAAAGAGGCCGAGGGAGGCAGCAACAATGCGCGCTCCTTCCTAGCTCCGCACTCGGCCTAACCCATCCCCGAGCTGAGCCACAGGAGGACGGGGCCAGACATGGGAGCGTGCCCAACAGGCCAGACTCCAGCCGAACCAAGGCAAGGTCAGCCCCCAAGGGGCTCATGCCCAAGTCAGAGGGCGCCCGCCGTGGGACAGCACCTCCCAGGCCAAACCGCAGTCAGGGAAGAAGCGGGAGTGCGCTTACCAGGCAACGACCCGGCCACAGAAGTTCCCAAAGAGGCCGAGGGCAGCAGTGAAAACTCGTGCCCTCTAAATCCATCTTCCACGCTAGGAGGACAGGGCACGCAGCAGGAGCGCGCCTCACTGGCCAAACCCCGGCCGAGCAGCAACCAGGTCAGCCCGGAGCTCCCCGAAGGCCGCACTGTCTTGTGCGCAAGGGAGCCGGAGGGAGAGCAACACCTCTCTGCTCCAGCTCTTCAAAACTGACAGGGAGGCCAGGGTGGGAGAGCCTTAAATAGGCTTAGCCCCGCCCCCTCCCTGTCTAATGGCCCGCAAAAGCACGCCGTTTTATTTGAACATACTGGTCTCTCCAATGAGGCCATCAAAACCTTCTTGCTGGGCCAATGGGCCCCGAGAAGCAAAAATCTTGCACATCATCCTGGTTCAGTTTGTTTTATTTAGCAGATTTATATGTCACTGAATGATTTTGAAATGAGTTACACAAGTTTTAGGGTGTCAGACACAGGGAAGAGCATCAGACATTGTGTGCTGTGCCAGAACTGCCCCTGTGGTAGGTCAAGCAAACAATACAAACAAGTCATGGCAAGACAATCTGTCTAATAGGGAAAATTCTTCAGTTTTTTCAGATTAAGATTCCATCTAGCCCCCCTTCCTCCCCCCCCCCAGCAGCAACATAGGATTCACTTAAATATTTTATTACCACCATTCAACCCCAAATTTATCATTTGGGAATACATCTGCTACTACAGATGATGAAATCTTGGTATCTCAAGAACATACAGGAGACAGCAGACTTCTGCCTCATTTTTATAAAGTATCAGTCAAAGGGAAGTTCTCCTTGGAGTGCAGGGGGAGGACTCTAGTAAGAAAGTCATTGCTCAAAGATTCAGAAATGGGAAGGTATTTTTCAAATGGAAGAACCATCTTTTAGATAGATTTCATAGGCATACACACACAATTGAGAGAAGTGTGAGAGTAGCAATTTTCCTTCAAAATCATGAAATGCAGTGGAATGACTCAAGCTTAATACAGAGCTCTAGTAAAGTGATGAATTTGCTAAGGAATCCATAATTCCTGAAGAAGATTGTCAACCAAACTGGATGCTTCATAAGTCATTGTGATAAATATATTTAATCACAGAATGATTTATTCAAAGAGTTATTTTCAGGCTTTTAAGGGGTTATTACAGTAGCAAAACATGGAGATGTTACTGGCTAACTGGTGATTGCTATACAAATAAAAATACCTCTTCTTTACTTACACGTCAGCTGTTAGCATGTTCTGTTTTGCCCAGCAGGAGGCAGGTAGAAACTTCATATACATCTAAACATTACATCACCACAGTTCAAGAGCCAGATGCCTGACGCCTCCTAACCAGCACATCCTGTGTGGGTGAAACTGGTAGCATAAGCTGATGCTTTTCCAGCAACCTTACTCCTTTCTTCAGCCCTGCCTTCCTTTTGTTAAAATGTTCACAGTGTATGGGCAAAGTGTTGAAACATTTGGTCACTGAAAAATCACAACTGATGGAAATCATGTAAAGCCACAATCCTCTACAGTATTCTATTCTTTGTGGATAATGAGCATTTTGCTCATTCTACCTTTAGTTGGTTGCTGTTCCTACAGAAATTGATGTATTTGATTTTATTTGTCCTATATGGATTTTATATTTTTATTGTACATCTGCCAGAGAGCTGCAGAACAAGTAATAATCCATAGCCATACATACATACTGTGGTTATCCAGGAATACAGTTCACATGGTGATCCTTTATAATTACTGTATTTAAGAAGCACAGAGACACGAGGCAGACAGAACATGTCCCATTTTATTTAGTGTTTTTAAAGGTAATTTGGTACAAGAACCTGTAGCAAGTCGTTGAGCTTGGATTCCAGTGTGCACACACTCTCACAGAAATGAGATGGATAAGTTGCTACCTCTCAAAACATTCTCTGTAGAAAGAATATTAATAGTCTACCTCATAAAAAGATTCCTTAGTTGCCACCTAGGATTAAATTATAACCCCATACAAGGATTGTGAACTACTCATGCAAGGAGCCAGATGTACCGCCTTCATAAACTATTATTCATCCCTCTTCTTTGTAAACAGCAGTGTGGCACCACCGATGATAACACTAGAAGCTTCTTGTATGTAAGGGGACTATTTCAAGAACTGTATGCAAACCCATTGGCTGAAAATATCCCTCAAAATAGGGGTGGTGAATGTATGACCCTCTAGATGTATTTGAACAGCACCTTCCATCATCCGTCATGACTGCTAGTTGGGACTGATGCATGGGTAGCAAATTTGTTTGATCTGAAACCTCACTGCTTTGATTCAAACACTTTCCAAATTGATCTCCTCGGAATGTTCACTCTCCAGTTGGGAATTGTTGTTTTTAATGGTATTTTAAGGTGGGAGGGAGATAGAGAATTGGATTTTATATGTTTTGCTATGTTTTTACTTGTGGTTTGTTGTGTTTTATTTTTATTGTTCTTATATTGTTACCCGCCTCTATCCAATACAAGGAGAGGCGAGATACAAATAAATATTGTTGTTGTTGTTGTTGTTGTTGTTTCCATCCTTCCCATAAATGGTATTCTGTCCCATTCTCAGGGGGTCTCTTCAGATGTTGTGTTGCTTACCACTCAAAAGAGCACCAAGTAGCAATGGTATTATTTGAAGGAACCATGAAGTAGAATTTGAAAGAATATCTGTCTCACTCCCTGCAAGTATGTGTTAGTTTATGCTGGTTTGTTTTTAGATGTTACATTCTGTTCTGTTCTATCCTTGGGCTATTTGCTTGTTTGTGCTGGCAG
>NC_056522.1:321863019-321882305 GCF_019175285.1 Sceloporus undulatus | reverse complement strand
ATTATTATTATTATTATTATTATTATTATTATTATTATTATTATTATTATTGGAGCAAGCCTGTTGTTGTTAACTGCCCTCAGGTCGATCTCGACTCATGGTGACCCTATGGGTGAGACATCTCCAAGACCCTCTGTCCTCCATTGCTCTGCTTAATTCCTGCAACTCCATACCATGACCTGTAATAGAGTCCATCCATCTGGCATGTGGTCTTCTACTTCCCTTCACCTTTCCCAGCATCATTGCCTTTTCCAATGAGTCCTTCCTTTTGATGTGTCTGAAGTACAACAGCCTCAGTTTGGTCATCTTGGCTTCCAGAGAGGTTTCCAGCTTGATCTGCTCTAGGATCCATTTGTTTGTCCTTTTGGTTATCCATGGGATCCTCAGCACTCTTTTCCAGCACCACATCTCAAATGAATGGATTTTCTTCCTATCTTTCTAACTGTCCAGCTCTCACATCCATACATGGTAATAGGGAATACAACGGCCTGTATGATTCTAACTTTTGTGCTGAGTTGTGCATCTTTGCATTTTAGAATCTTTTCTAGTTCTTTCATAGCCGCCCTCCCCATTTTTAATCTTGTTCTGATTTCCTGACTGCAGTCCCCATTTCTATCAATGTTTGATCCCAGGTATGGGAATTCTTTTACTATTTCTATTTCTTCATTGTCAGGGTTAAACTTGTGAAAATCCTCAGTGGTTATTATTTTTGTTTTCTTTATGTTCAGCAATAAGCTTGCCTTTACACTTTCTTTTTTGATCTTCCTCAGTAGGTGTTGCAGGTCTGTGAAGTTTTCTGCTAGCAATATGGTGTCATCTGTGTATCTTAGATTGTTGATATTTCTTCCTCCTATTTTCACTACTTCTTCTTCTTTGTCCAAGCCTGCTTTTCTGTTTTGATAGTAGCCTCTTGTCCTGAGTACATATTCCTCATCAGGACTATCAGATGTGTTGGAACTCCCATGTCTTTAAGAGCATTCCTTACCTTTTCATGATCTATGCAGTCAAAGGCTTTGCTATAGTCTAAAAAGCACATGCTAATTTTCTTTTGGAATTCCCTAGTGCGCTCCATTGGCCATTTTATGAGCAAACCTACTTGAATAAACAAAAAAGAGGAGACAAACATTGCAAAAATCTGGACATTAGCTGAATGTTTTGAATTATTAAACTTCCAAGTATTTTACCTTTTTTATTTTGAAGTGCAACTTCTAAAAATCATTTCATTAATTTTATAGGCACTAACATTAAATGTGCAATTCTGAAATTTGAAGTAGAATACAAACTCAAGCTCAGATTTTCCTGCATTTTTTTCACCAAAATATCCTAAACTATAGAGTTGAATTTTAAAAGTGGCAGACAATGAACATACCCACAGACAGTTATAATAACTAGGAGTCTGGTATGCAGACCTCTGAGCATTATGCCCAAGTCATACAAATCTGCTGTGTTATTATACTGATTCTACAGTATATTCCTAGCAGTGAAGATTATTGGGTTCCTGATAACACACACAAGCATGTATAGAAGCTTGCAACCTGGTAAATCTACACCTGCAGCAGGATGAGGTGAGGAGAGCTTTGCAGGACAATTTATGAGCAGGAATTACTCCCCTTGTAGTGTTTTTGAGCACTGAACTATGACTTTGGAGACCAGGATTCAAATCCCATTTTAGCCATGAAAATTCACAGGGTTACCTTGGGATAGTCGCACTCTCTCAGCCTCAGAGGATGGCAAGGGAAACCCCCCTCTGAAGAAACTTGCCAAGAAAACCCCATTACAGGTTTGCCTTAGGGTCACCCTAAATGGGAAATGACTTGAAGACACACAACAGCAGCAAGGCCACATGTCCCAGAGCTGCCCTTTGTCCATCTCCAGGCTCTAGCCTGAGAACAGAAAGGACTTCTCCATCAGGTTTTGTGGCTTTCTGGGTATTTATGGCCTGGTACAGATGAGAAGAAAGGGATGGCACTTGTGGTCACCATATGTCGGAAATAACTTGAAGGCATGCAACACAACAACTTTCAGTCCCTTTAAGGAGAAAATGCACTCAAAAGACGGTGGCAATGTTTCTGTCTATCCGGAAGCTTAATATGGAACAGCATTCAGATATTTCTCCATTTTGTGTGTATCTTGAAGATGTATGCTTCATTCTAACATTTAGATGTTATGTCCCATTTGGCATTCACTTTTTTGCTCTATCTCTGAGGATTGTGCCTCCCATTTAGAAAGGACAGGACTCCTGTTCCACTTTTAGGTAGAACTGGGCTGTTTTGTAGTATAGTTGCCACAAATAGTAAAGAGGAAATAGTCATATCAATGGGCAAAACTGCAATACTGGTCCCTGGCATATGGACAAGGGGGGGGGGGGGGTTTGCTGCTGCCGGTCCCTGGGAAATAACAACAGGGGAGCATTGATCATCAAAGTAAGAATTCTACACCCCACATAAAATTTTCCTTCCGTTTCCAACTTCTAGCATTGCAGTAATTCAAAACTTGAAATGAGCATTCAGAAATACAGTAGTCATACAAAGACAAGGGCAGTGGTAAGGCAAAAAGGCAGTGACACGGCAAATATGTGAGTTCCAGGTATGAATAATTTTCAGTGTTTCACTCTGCATTGCTAGAAAGTTGCACATGAAAAGAAAATTTCACAGGAAGGGCAGAAGTCTTATTTAGGGGGCTATGTCCTTGCCAGCACTCCTGTAGCTATAGCCCTACCATTTCCCCAACTAAGATATCTTTAGAAACAATAGAATAACCCTTCAAGAGGATTTACTTTCTGGGTGCTTCTCCCTGTTTTTAAACAGATGCTAAAGACTTACACATATAGCTAGACTATATGTACGAGAGAGATTACTGTTTTTTATTTTGTTTTCGTGAGGCCCTTTTACAGTTATTTATATTTATTGGTAAGCAGTTCAGACTTACCAGGATGTTCTTCCATGTACTGTAAATTCTCCCTTATCACAGAAAAATGAGATATAAATGCCTTAAAGGAATAAAATCAGTGAAATATTCCCAAATACTGTGTAATTCCAACATCTTGCCCGACAAACTTTCAATGATTCATAGAGTTGGAAGATATCCCAAGGGCCACCCAGTCCAACCCCATTCTGCCATGCAGGAATACACAATCGAAACATTCTAGACAGATGGCCATCTAGCCTATTTAAAAACCTCCAGAGATGGAGACTCACTTCACCATTCTGTCTGATTGCTCTTACTGTCAAGAAGTTCCTCCTAATGTTGAGACGGATATATTTTCCTGCAATTTGAATCTATTGCTCTGTGTTCTAGTCTCTGGAGCAGCAGAAAATCCATCCTCAATGTGATACCCCTTCAAATATTTAAACAGGGCCATCATATCACATCTTATCCTCCTCTCCAGGCTAAACATTTCCTAAGTTATTGTTCATAGGTCATGATGAATGGTGTTTTCTAAAGTATCTAATTGTTGTTTCCCAAGTGGCAGGCCTATGGTAACCATTTGAACTTAGGTGTGCCACTCTGCATTATGTTTGTGGGAGCAGTGCCCGATGACTACTTGAATACCAGTCTGGTAAGATGGCTGGTGTGCAACTAAACAGTTCTCCTTGTCCACCCACCCACCCCCCATCTTCTGTGCAGAAGGAGGCTTTTTCTCATGTACGGCAGTGTGCCTGCAGCGTCTTGCGGTTTGACGAAAGGGGCAAGCACTGCCCTTTCTGGGGAATCGCTGCACAGAAAGATTAGGAAGAGGTTTCACTCCAGTATAAAGGAATTAACAAGTGTAAAGAGAAAACAAAAACATCCTTCAGCAAAGCAGACAACATTGTGGGGGTGGAAAGGGGAGAGGATTACTGTTAGCAGAGCTAGGCTCTCTTTGCCTGCACCTGCTGTTTGCTGAAAGGCTAACGCTGAGGCCCAGTTGTCAGCCTGAATGGGGCGGGGGAGCCTCTGATCAGCACTGGAGCCAAAGCAAGCAGCAGGCATCCCACCGTCCACACATGCTGGGCATAAAGCAGTGGGGAGGGGAGGTCAGTGCAACATGCGGAGCCAAAAGGTCTGCTGGGTGAGGTGCCTGATTGCTTCAAACACTGGATTCTTAAACATCAGGTGGCAGCCAGTGGGTGAAGCCCTTGCTGCAAATTTATTGGTGTAACACAAGGCTGATGGAGAGGTGGAAGATTAAACTAAATTTCTAAGCAAGCTTGTCACAAGTGAGCTCCTTTTGTGAACTTAATGGTAGAAAAACAAAACATGTATTCTGACAACAGATGTAAGAGTGGCTAGCAGACTGACTATAAATCACAATGTTCTCTGCTTAAAATCTCATAGCTGCCACCGACTCACTAGAAAATTAGTATGGAATCATCTTTGTCCATGGCTGTGAGGGGGGCATGGAGTTCTCAAATACTGTATCCCAATCGGATAAATACCATTGTTAGGCTTAACTAAAGGGTCACAAAAGTAGTAAGCTGATCTGTTACCTTTACTCTCACATCTTTTGCGATATATGAATAATACAAAACTAGCTGAGAAGGATGTTGAAAGGATCAGAGCTTCAGACAGCTACTTTTTCCGCTACATCTCTGAGAATCTGCTGTACACACAAAAAAAGTTACTTTTACAAGTTCTGGTAAGATACACAAGATAATGTATCAGACGTCTTTCAATACAAACACTATGAACAAGCTTAGGAGAAAAATTATTTAGTGATGCCACCCCATCGTTGAGGCATACGATGTTACCATTGTTGGCTGGAAATTAAACGAGATGATTTCCCACAGCTCCACAAGAGTGAGTCCCAGGGATTCATATCATGCAAGCAAACATTCTGACTTTTTATGCATACAATTTGCTTTGCCTCTTAAATTCTGTTTTGCTTAGGGTTGCATGCATTATTGAAAAAGGGAAGATTTTTTTTAAAAAATAAATTTTATTGCTTAAAATACGAAGATATACATCATTCCACATTATCAACACAAACAAAGCAGAGGCTTCCAACATCTCAAATCAAAACTATTACATATGATGATCCTGTATCTTCAAAGGTCTTGATAACAAATAAACTTCCTATAGTACAACATTTGCCTATGTGTTTGTTACTCTCCATATTAGAGTTCCCTTATAACACTTTACATTTTTTTCTATTACTCCAGTCTAAACATTTGCTTACTTATTTTATAACGCCCTATTTTCTATATGTTAACTATGATTGCTTAATAGTACTATTAGATTTACATTGATTTAGACATCTTTCCATCTGACTTCACAGAAATTTTTTAGTGACTCCCATTCCCTTTCCACTTCTTCCTCATCTATTCCCTGAATAATTCTAGTTAATCTGTCCATTTCCATCATGTCATATATCTTCAGTAGCCACTCATCTATTGATGGTGTTTCGTTGTTTTTCCAATATTGTGCCAGTAATAACCTTCCTGCTGAAGCCATGTATAAGATTTTACGCCAGTGTCTTTTCTCTGTTTCCCAGGGTATTCTATTAGTCATGTTTAACAGATAAATTTCTGGGGTTAAATCAAAATCTATCCCAAGACTTTTAGTTATACATGCGTGAATTTGACTCCAATATTTCTTTACCTTGGGACATTCAAAAAGGGAAGATTTTCCAAAAACCATAACATATATTTGTTGTTGTATGCCTTCAAGTTGTTTCCTACTTATGGCAACCCTAAGGCAAACCTATAATGGGATTTTCTTGGCAAGTTTCTTCAGAGGGTGTTTGCAATTGCCATCCTCTGAGGCTGAGAAAGTGTGACTTGCCTAGGGTCACCCAGTGGATTTCATGGCTGAGCGGGGAGTCAAACCCTGTTCTAGTCCAACACTCAAACCACTACACCAAAATCAGTTCAGCAGGCAGAACTCAAGACTAGACAGAAGCTCACTGTATCAGTGATGCAGTATCTTTCTGAGATAATGAGGTCTGAGAAGCACAAACATTCTCTTTTATTTATATATTTATATCCTGTGTCACCGTATACTTGTACTAGCTTATAAATAATGTAGAAGCAAACTCATTGACTTCTTTCATAATAATTTCACAATAGTTCATGACCATGAAAACCCACATTTCAAGGTTTACTATTAATAAAGTGCATTTCCTTTCACTCATAATACATTTAGGTCAAACATATTGTCTGTTTCTACAAATTCCCATTTGTCTCCCATTAATCCTCTTTAGTGAGAAAACTATTAACATCTTTAACAGGACAATGCATTTTCTATAGCACTGTGAAAAACATGGACAAGATAAATTGAAATTAACCTCAGTCGTGTGTGGGTGGGTGTGGGTGGTGTTAGTGTGTTTGTCAACTCACTTACATTACATAACACACTTCACAATGTTGGTATATTGCAGTCTAATTTCTACTGGGCTATACCTGTGAAGGATTGAATGCCTAACACAGCTTTTAACAGGTCATTTATGATCATTAGTGAGTTGTTGATCTGGGATTATTGCAATACCAGAGGATAATTTTAAATAGTTATTACCCTACTGACATTTCTGCGTTTTTAACTGACAGCTGAGACCTGAACTAAGAGGTCACAATTATAGCCTCACCTCCCAGGAGGCATCATCATGTTCATGACAAAGCTTGGACAAATTACTTTTTGGGACTACAACTTACTGAACCTCTTTTTGTAATCCAGAAATTAACTTTTCCAAGCTCATGTCCAGCAATGCCCTCCCCCAGCATATTCTATTCCAACCCGTCCTTCCAATTGTCCTTATTATACTGTATGTAAAAAGTGATATTTCTTTGTGCCTCCCATGGAAATGCTGATACATCTAATGGCTATTTGTTGTTGTGTGCCACGTGCCACATCCTGCCTGGTTACAGTTCTTGGTGACCTTTCCTTCAGCAGGACTTGTAGGACATGTAGTGTCAACCAATGTGGGATGCATATTATAAACACTATTTACTGTGATTCATATGCTGTTTTCTCTGTCGACATTTAGAGAGGAACATGTGCCATTTTCAGTGGCATGTTCATTTTGACCTTATGGTAACCTTCAGGCAACCTTATCATAGGGTTTTCTTAGCAAGTTTCTTCAGAGGGGTTTTGCATTAACTGCAGTGTCAGAAGCAATAATGGGAGGTTTTTTGTTTTTGTTTTTGTTTTGTTTACAAGGTGGACTCTTCCTAAAAGGACCTTAGATACATCAATGTTGCTAAAATAATGGACCCATTCTAAATGCTATCTTGAACGCAGTAAGTGCACCATCCATTCAGAGCCTTGTGGAACTTAAGATTTTGCATAAAGATTTGTGGACTCCACCATACTTCATTAAATGTTGTGTGCTAGCATCAACACAAGAGCTTATCCCCAAAGAATCTTGTTAGTCTTTAAGGTGCCACAAGAGTCTTTAATGCCTTTGCTGCTGCAGTCCAAGCTGGCTATCCATCCCACTGAAAATTGGAATAGGTATTGTGCACCATGCAGTATCGCCAAAAACAATCTGAGTGGAACATAGTCTCTTTGGCAGATCAATAAAGAAGATATTCCTGAAAGCCCACACATAGCCAAGATGACCCACTGATTATAGTGGAGTTACACCCTGATTTGTTGCAAGCAGCTGACAAAACATATTGTGCTCACAAGGCTTGTGAAGACCCGAACGAGGGTTTGGCTTTTTAAAATAAAAGTTGTCTGGCCAGCTAAGCCAGTAATATTTCTTAGTCTTTAGTTGCTTGTGAAACTGATGACATAGCTAATTTCTATCTTCAAGTGTGTCTTTGCAGAGCTTAGAAAAGTTACTTTTTGGACCACAACTCCCTGAGGCTACCCAGTGGCATCCCCACTCCTGGTGTCATCCCATGGGGGTGCAGCAGCAGCAGCAGCAGCAGTAACCAAAAGAGTGTGCTTGGTCCTCTCATTTGCTGTTGAGGCAGAGGTCTCCTTGTGAAGAGGCCTCTGCCACCATGGGAAAGCCAGGAAGGGCACAGTGGGAAGAGAGCTGACTGGGTGTCACCCCACTTCTGATGTGTCATCTGGTGCAAACTGCAACCAAAAGTCAGTTGCCCTCCCCTGCTTGTGTTAACTACAGGAAACACAACTGTGTAATGCTAATAGGAGTGCAGCAAACAAAATGGGTTTTCCAAAGCATGAAGTCACTTAGTGTCTCACTCATTTTGCTCCAGAATCTTTTTACATCACACAGAAGATCCATATATAATCCAAAGTATTGCAGTAAAATGGTACTGATGACCAGGGCTGGAGTAGCCAGCTAGCATTAAAGAGTTAGCATCATTAAGCATCTGTTGTGCCCCACACAGTGCTTGGGAACGTGTTTGCCTTCACCAACTGAGCTATGGAGACTCCATGAATTTCATAGGGTTTTCTTAGGCAACGAAGACTCAAAGGTAGTTTTGCCAGTTCCTTCCTCTGAAATATAGCCTACAGCACCTGGCATTTGTTGGCGATCTCCCATCCATGTTCTAACCCAGAACTGACCGTCCTTAACTTCCAATATCAGATAGGATCAGATACCTTAGCATATTTACTCTATAAATGGCTTGGGCCCAGGGTACTTGGAGGACCGCCTCTCCCCATATAATCCGCCCTGCTCACTCAGGTCAGCAGGGAAGAATCTGCTAGAGGCCCCAACTGCATGCTACGCAAGGACCTCACAACGGGCCTTTTCTATCTCGGCCCCAAGATTGTGGAATATTCTTCTAGATGAGCTCCGCTCCACCACATCTTTAGAGACTTTTAAGAAGAACCTTAAGACCTTCTTCTTTTCTCAAGCCTTTCCCCCATGAGATATCCCCACTGGGACCTGGACTGTTCTGGCTTGGCATTTGGCGGCCAGCAAGGGCGTGTGGGCCCTTTAAGGACCATCTGGGGGGAAGTTGGGAGGAGCCCCGCCAGGTGAGAGCGGCGGGGACAAAAGCCGGGGAACCGGACCCTCCTGACACGCCCCCTTTACCTCCACGCCGGACGCCGCCGCCGCTGCAGCCTCGCCGGGACTGTTCTTTCGCCGGGCGGCCTCCTCCCGGTGGTTTTTAGAGGTGCGCATCTGCGCACCGCCCCGGGAGTGCCGCCCTCGGACTCGGGGAACTTCCCCACTGGGACCTGGACTGTTCTGGCTTGGCGGAGCTGCGACGGTGCGCAGTTGCGCAGTTTCCATCGGGCGTGGGAGGGTTGGGTCGCCAGGGAGTCAGAGGATGCCTATAGTGGCTGCCCTCTGCTCCATCAGTGGCCATAGAGGGTTGGGGGGAGGTTAGGGATGCGGGGGATGCCGGGGCTGGGGATGACATCTGGAAGGGCGGAGCTCCTATTGAGGTAGTGTGGGGCAGGGGGAGGTATGGCGGTGGGAGAAGGGACTTCCGTTCCAGGGGAAGGCGAGACAGATGCATCATATCTATCCCACCTTCCTGTCCCCCTCCCAACCTGAAGGACCTGAGGGTCACTCCAACCGTGCCACAAACCCTGTCGCTGCTCCTGTGCAATGCCAGGTCTATTAAAAACAAGACCCACATCCTCCAGGATCTCCTGGAGGACTCTAAATGTGACCTGGCTTGCATTACCGAGACCTGGCTGGGGCCTGAAGGGGATGCTGTGTGGGCTCAGGCCCTGCCTGCTGGGTACTCGGTGAAGGACCAGCGCAGGTTAGGTGGGCGGGGGGGGGTCGCCTTGGTACATAGGAACACCGTATCCCTCACCAGGAACCACATCCGACAGACCACCCATATCGAGTGTATTTACCTGACCCTGAAGGCTAGGGACAGTCTAGGGATTCTGCTGGTGTATCGGCCACCCCGTGCATTAACGGACTCCCTTAACGAGCTGTCACAGCTGGTCGCTGAGCTGATGCTGGAGACACCCAGGCTTCTTGTCCTGGGTGACTTCAACATCTCCCTCACGGCCAGCTATGTTCCATCCGGTGCGGCTCGGGAATTCATGGAGACCATGGCGGCCATGGGCCTGTCCCAGCTGATACAGGGTCCCACGCATTGTGCGGGTAATACTCTCGATTTGGTCTTCTGTTCGGAGGCGGAAAATCCGTGGGCGGAAATAGTTAATATTTCCCCCCTGTCATGGACGGATCATTTCCTGGTAGAGGTGAAAATCAAGGCTTCTACCCAGATCCCCCCCGGGGGTGGTGGACCAGTTAGGATGGTCCACCCTCGAAGGCTGATGGAACCTGAGAGGTTCCAGGAAGCCCTAGAGGGGCTCATGGTTGGAAATGACGGCGACTCTGTTGATGCCCTTACCGGTATCTGGAATACCGGTCTTTCTGGGGCTATACACAGAATCGCTCCCAAGCGTCCTCTCAGGCCTGCTTCCAATCGTAAGCCCTGGTATACGGAAGATCTCCGGGCGAGGAAGCGGGTTCTGCGACGGCTAGAGTACCGTTGGCGGAAACACCTTTGCTTAAACGACAAGACTCTCCTAGACCGATTGTTAAAGGACTACGGAGAGGCAATACGAGCAACAAAGAACTCGTTCTATGGTGCTCGTATTGCGTCCGCTGAATCGCGTCCGGCAGAGTTGTTCAGGGTGGTCAGGGAGCTAACTCAGCTCCCTCCTGCCCTGAACCAGATCCTTGAACCTTCTAAGGCCTGCTGTGACTTGTTTAACAACTTTTTCGTGGATAAAACTTCTCGTATAAGCGAAGGTCTGAACGCCGACATTATGGCAGAGCCTGAGGTAGAAGTGTCCAGAGCCTCCGCGGACTCAGTTATACTGGATCAGTTTGAGTTGGTGAGTACTGAGGATGTGGACAAGATCCTCGGAAGTGTTCGGAAAACAACCTGCTCTCTTGATCCCTGCCCCTCATGGTTAGCGGCCCAGGGGGGACCGGTGGTAACCACTTTGTTACGCCGGATTATTAATACCTCTCTCAGGGATGGGCGATTTCCATCGGATCTTAAATTGGCCATCGTAAGACCGATCCTAAAAAAGCCCTCCCTTGACCCCCTGGTACATAATAATTATCGGCCTGTTTCGCTGCTACCATTTTTGGGGAAGGTGATCGAGAGGGCGGTTGCGCTCCAGCTTCAGACTGTCTTGGATGAAACGGATTATCTGGATCCATTTCAAACTGGCTTCCGGGCGGGTCACGGGGTTGAGACGGCCATGGTCGCCTTGGTCGATGATCTCCGTCTGAGCACCGACCGGGGAAGCGTGTCCCTGTTGGTGCTCTTGGACATCTCAGCGGCTTTCGATACCATAGACCATGGTATCCTTCTGGGACGCCTGGCTGAGGTGGGAATCGGGGGCACTGCGCTCCAGTGGTTCCGATCCTACCTCTCTGGGAGGTCCCAGATGGTGCAGCTGGGAGACGTGTGCTCCGGCGAGCGGGCCCTTAAAACTGGGGTCCCTCAAGGAGCCATTCTGTCTCCCATGCTATTTAACATCTACATGAAACCGCTGGGAGAGATCATCCGGAGACATGGGGCGCGGGGTTATCAGTACGCTGATGACACCCAGATTATTTTCTCTATGTCTCCGACTGATGCAGTGACTGGGGATGGCGTCTCTCCTCTCGTGGCCTGTCTGGAGTCAGTAATGGACTGGATGAGGAAAAACCGACTCAAACTGAATCCAGAGAAAACGGAGGTACTAGTGATAGGTTCCCCCGGTCCAGGAATGGCGGTGGTTCCACCTGTCCTGAACGGGGTCACGCTCCCTGTGAAGGACTCCGTGCGCAGTCTGGGAGTGCTTCTTGATTCGTCGCTTCATCTGACTGCTCAGGTGAATGCGACGGTCAGGAGCACTTGTTACCAGCTTCGGCTGATTCGCCAGCTGCGCCCATACCTGGACCGGAGGGACCTAGAAACGGTGGTACATGCTCTGGTAACTTCGAGACTGGACTTCTGCAATGTACTCTACATGGGGCAACCCTTATACCAAACTCGGAAGCTTCAAATGGTACAGAATATGGCAGCCCGGCTGGTCACTGGTGTATCCAGGACCAGCCATATAACACCTGTACTTAAAGATCTTCACTGGCTGCCTGTTCGCTTCCGAGCTCAATATAAGGCGTTGGTTATTACCTATAAAGCCCTAAATGGCTTGGGCCCAGGATACCTAAAGGACCGCCTCTCCCCGTACAATCCGCCTCGCACCCTCAGAACGTCTGGGCAGCATTTGCTGAAGGTGCCTGGGGCCAGGCTAGCTTCTACTTCTAGAAGGGCCTTTTCTACAGCTGCCCCAGCCCTTTGGAACACGCTGCCCACCGAGCTCCGCTCATCCACTACCCTGGCCCAATTTAGGAAGGAGCTCAAGACCTTCCTATTTAAGCAGGCATTCCCCGATTAAGATCCTGTGGGCCTCCCCTCCTCTTCCGTGGCCATGAGGACGGGCGATGGGGCTTTTATTGCTGCTTTTAGTTTTATTGTATTGATGTTTTGCTGTTTTTAATCTGTATTTGTGTGCACTTGTTGCACTTTTGTAAGCCGCCCTGATCTTTCTGGAAGGGCGGGATAAAAATAAAGATTTTATTATTTTTATTATATCCCTTTATGTTTCACCCCCTCGGTTTGACAACCTTCTGTTGTTTATGGATTCCCCCACTTAGCTGAATCTGTTGTTTCTATTGTTATTGCGACTGTTTTTAGATACTGTTTATATTGTTTTTATCTTGATGTATTTTACTTAAACTTGTATGCCGCTTTGATCAAAATTGGAAAAGCGGGATATAAATAAACTATTTATTATTATTATTATTTATTTAGGCCAACTATTACTTTTTAAACATTAGAACTCCCAGAATTCTTATCCCCACCCTGCCAGCATATCAATTAATCAATGGGTTTAATCAGATACATCAACTCTAAACAGAATTTACCATTAAGAGTTTCAAATATGTAAAACTGTAACAGTGATTATCACAAGATCATAATAAAAGATTATTCAGATAAATCTAAAGCAGAAAAGTAACTACAGTAAATAACAAATCTCAATAATTTATTTTGTCTAATTTGATTGGATGATAATGATACACCCCAGTGATGCACATCCCAGCTTTGCAAATAGGATCGATACCTGTTAAAAATCAATGTTGAATAATATAATTATAAATTAATTTGTAAGAGAGTAGGAAATAATTGATTAGATTTAATTTCTTTACTAAACACGATAGACAACTTTTTATGATAAGGCTTCTGTGCCTTAGTAGCTGGTGCTTTGTTTTTTCCATGCAGGGCAATGAAATTACAGAACTTCATCACCTGTTCTGCATCTAATATGCTGTAGAAAGAGGGTTATTAGAGAGGTTTGGTTAGGAATAGTGGGCATCTGAGGTCAGAGGCTATTTCCTTGTTCCTAGCTGTTGGGAAATTTCTAAATTTGGTCTCCATCCAACATGACTACACTTGGCACGCTACTAAAAATGCCACATGTTCCCGTCTAAATGCAGACAGAGAAAACAGCATATGAATCACAGTGCTGTGGGCTCAAAAATAGAGTTTACAATATGCACCCTACATTGGTTGGCACTACATGTCCTACAAGTCCTGTTGAAGGAAAGATCACCAAGAACTGTAATCAGGCAGGAAGTGGCACTTGGCTCCAAATGTAGCAAAACAGGTCAAACAGAATTGAAGCAGTATGAATTTTTTGTAAAACTGTTTCTGCAACCAAAAATATATTCAGGCAATGAGAAGATATGTTACTTGGACCACCAGGTTTTATTTTATTTTATTTTATTTTATTTTATTTGAAATACAACTTCATTATGATCTAAACAAAAAGGAATGGGAATGGCAGTAACAAACAAAATTTACCACATGTTCTGCTCAGCTAGAATAATAAAGTGGCAAACACACTGCACCACTGACATGACAGGACAGTTGCCTATAAAACTAGACCTCTGATGCTGGGCTCCAGCTTTACTCTCTCATAAGTCATCATCTTCATCAGGCAGTGCAGTGGTCTGAGCAATCTGTAAATCTTGCTCATATTGTGCTGCCAGTGCTGGATCCATAACAACTTCTGGTGGTGCAAGAGCAGGCATGACAACAAATTCCAAGTTGGGATCTCGGATTAGCTTTCTTGCCAGCCACAGAAAAGGCTTCTCAAAGTTGTAGTTACTCTTGGCTGAAATATCATAATACTGCAAATTCTTCTTCCGGTGAAAAAAATAATAGATTTTGCCTTGACTTTCCTGTCCTTGATATCCACTTTGTTGCCACACAAAACTATGGGGATGTTCTCACACACCCAGACCAGATCTCTATGCCAGTTGGGTACATTCTTGTATGTAACTCTGGATGTTACATCAAACATTATGATGACACACTGAGCTTGGATGTAATAGCCATCTCTCAGACCTCCAAACTTTTCTTGCTCAGCTGTGTCCCATACATTAAATTTAATTGGATCTCTGTTAGTGTGGAACACCAGAGGATGGACTTCAACACCCAGAGTAGCTACATATTTCTTCTCAAATTCACCCGTCAAGTGGCGCTTAACAAATGTTGTTTTACCGGTACCACCATCACCAACCAAAACAAGTTTAAACTGCACTTGGGGTTCTCCTTGTGGGGTGGCCATGCTGCGTCTTCCCGGTCCTTTTCGTTATTATTTTCCTCCCACCTCCTTGTTTTTCCTCTCTCTCTCTCTCTCTGGCGAACTGGGTGGGCGGCTGAAGAAGATGGCGGAAGCGCAACAGTTCAAATAGCCCAAAAAGAAGGGAAAGGAGGGAAGGAGAGGAGAGAGGAAGGGAAAAGGACTACCAGTTTTAAAATGACAAGTATGTGCGTTTCACAGAACTTTTCTTCAAAAAGTGTGGTGGAGGGGAAGGATCCCAACCATTATCATCCAGATAATAATAATAATAATAATAATAATAATAATAATTTATTTTTATCCCACTTTTCCAATGATCAAAGCGGCGCACAGATTAGACAATGACATCAATACCAGGAAAGATTCTACAGCAGATCATTAAACAGAGAGTCTATTAACATTTAGAAAGCAAAGCCATCATCACAAAAAAATCAACATGGGTATCTGAGAAACAAGTCATGCCAGACTAATCTGATTGCCTTTTTTTGATAAAATTACCAGCTTGGTAGACAAAGGGAATGCAGTGAATATAGCAAATCTCAATTTCAGTAAGGCCTTTGACAAGGTCCCCCATGATATCCTTGCAAAAAGCTTGTAAAATGTGGGCTAGACAAGGCAAATGTTACATGGATTTGCAATTGGTTGAAAAGCTGAGCCCAAAGGGTGTTCAGCAATGGCTCCTCTTCATTCAGGAGAGAGGTGACCAGTGGGGTCTCACGGGGTTCTGTCCTGGGGCCAGTGCTATTCAACATCTTTATCAGTGACTTGAATGAAGCAACAGAAGGCATGCTTATCAAATTTGCAGATGACACCAAATTAGGAGGATTAGCTAATACCCCTGAGGACAGGATCAAAATCCAAGAAGACCTTAATAGATTAGAAAGCTGGGCCAAAGCTAACAAAATGAATTTCAACAGGGAGAAATTTTCCGCTTATGGTGGAAAAATGAAATGCATAGATATATGATGGGGGACACCTGGCTTAACAAGTATGTGTGAAAGGGATCTAAGAGTCCTAGTAGACCACAAGTTGAACATGCCTCAGCAGTGTGATACAGAAGCTAAAAAGGCCAATGCAATTTTAGGCTGCATCAATAGAAGTATAATGTCTAGATCAGGCCTGCATAACTTGGCAGTAGGTAGGGACAAAAATTAAAATAGATTAAACATCTTCAGGCCGCAGATAGATTTTAATAAAACATGAATAATTAATAATATTAGGAGAGATTAATTAATACTAATTAATATTTATTAATAATATTAAGTACAATTAATTCATATGAATTGCCTTCTCTTCCTCCTCTGCCTGGCCCTCTCCTTAGGAGAAAGCTGAGCAGCAGGAGAGCCTTTCCTGTCATTCTCCTCTTCTACCTGGATGTCTCCTCAGGCTCCTCCACTGCTTGGTTTTCTCCCAAGGAGAAAGCCAGTGGAGGAGGAGGCAGAGGACGGGCAAATGCTTGCCCCTCAAGGCTCCTCCACTGCCTAGCTCTCTCCCAAGGAGAAGGCCAGGTGGCGAAGGAGGAGGACATGCAAATGCTTGCCCTGCAAGGCTCCTCTTCCACTTAGGAGAAAGCTGGGCAAAGGAGGAGCCTTGCACGGTGAGTGTTTGCTCATCTTCTTCCACCTGTCCTTCTCCTTAGGAGAAAGCCGAGCAGCAGAGGAGCCTTTTTGTTCAGGTATTCACCCCTCCTCCTCCACTGCCACCAACTGGCCTTCTCCTCGGGACAAAGCAAGGCAGTCGAGGAGGCTTTCACGGCAACCATTTGCCAGTCCTCCTCCGCTGCCACCTAGCTTTCTCCTTGGGAGAAAGCCAGGCAGTGGAGAAACCTTACAGGGTGAGTGTTTACCTGTCCTCCTCTTCCTCCACCACCTGGCCGCCTCCTCAGGAGAATGCCTGGTGGTGTGGGAGCCTTGCAGAGTGAGCATTCACCCTTCTCCCTCCTCTTATGGCCATCTCCTCAGGAGGAGGCCAAGAGGTGGAGGAGCCTTGAAGTCATTCCATATCCCTGTGGGCCACCCAAAATCCTTTGGTGGGCTATATGTTGTGCAGGCCTGGTGGGAAGTAATAGTGCCACTCTATTCTGCCTTGATCAGGCCTCACCTAAAATACTGTGTCCAGTTCTGGGCACCACAATTGAAAAAGGATGTTGAGAAACTGGAGCGTGTTCAAAGGAGGGCAACCAAAATGATGAAGGGTCTGGAAACCATGCCCTATGAGGAGAGACTTAGGAACCTGAGTATGTTTAGCATGAAGAAGAGAAGACTAAGGGGTGATATCATAGCCTTATTTAAGTATTTGAAGGGGTGTCACATTGAGGACGGAGCCAGCTTGTTTTCTGCTGCTCTGAAGACTAGAACACGGAATAATGGATCCAAGCTACAGGAAAAGAGATTCCACTCAATATTAGGAGGAACTTCTTTACAGTAAGAGCTGTTCAACAGTGGGACGCATTCCCTCGGAATGTGGTGGAGTCTCCTTCTTTGCAGGTCTTTAAACAGAGGGTGAATGGCCATCTGTCAGAGATGCTTTGATTGTGAGTTCCTGCATGGCAGGGGATTGGACTGGATAGCCCTTGTGGTCTCTTCCTACTCTATGATTGCATGATTTTCCTGAACCTAAATGTTTAGAGGTAGGGAAATACATATAGTATATATAGTAGGCATACAGGCAACTGTTTACCAAGTAAGGTCATCTGTCTTACAAGTGGAATAAAAAGGAAATTGATTAACACAATCACCTGGGACATTTCCTACCCCTACTATAAATATGCATTTTTAACTTATTTGTTTTGGAAGGTATGTCACATATTTAAACTTCTGTACCATTTAGACAGAAGGCAATACTTTGTGGCCATGAAAACACACACACACACACACAATGTTATGTGGGGATATATATATTATCATCTCACATAACATTATAATTATATGCTTGTTAACAAGTCTTATAGCAGAGACACATATTTCCCTTTAATTAATAATGAATGCAGTATTCATTTTTATAGCCCCAATTGTTTGCTTCCTTACACTGCATGAGGGTAAGACCCATCCTTTGAGGAATCCGTTGTATCTGTGTTTCAGCAAGACGCAGGCAGCTGGGAAGCAGTGACAGAATCAGAGTGCTGGCATGATATAGTGGTTTGAATCCACGCTCAGCCATGGAAACCCACTGGGTGACCTTGGGCAAGTCACATACTCTCAGCATCAGAGGAAGGCACATGCAACCTCTCTCTGAACAAAACTTGCCCAAAAAAATCCTGTGATTGGGTTGCCTGAGGTCAGGAAGTTGAAGACAACAACAACAATGTAATCACACCCCTCCTCTGAGGACAGATGATTTGGCAGCTTCTTTTCCTCAAATGTGATTGGCGCACCATGCTGAGCAATCCTGACATATGCTGCCTCCGGAGCATGTCCCACTAGTTCAGTGAGATTTACTCTTCGGTAAGTCTGTTTCTGTTTGCAGCCTCAAATGTTCCCAGTCCAGCTTGACATTGTCTTCATCAAGCATTGGAGCAGCCCTTTACTATAGCTCCTATATCCATGATTAGCATATTCACATACATGGAGTGCTAGGGCTTGCAGTGCAATGCCTCTGGAAAGCACCAAGCTAAGTAAAACTGGGCTACAGTATCTGGGAGCAGCAGCATCAATAGGAGGTTGCAGGGGATGTGCAGGCCACCCTAGATGACACCCTAAGGAGAGTGATGCCACTATCTTTTGGCAGAAATGGGCTTCGGTGTTCGCCTGTGTTCCATTAAAACACTGTAGCTCAGTGAAAGAGATGCTGTGAATGGAGAGAGACTCAGTGGGAGGAGAAATGCCCCAGGTTTTTATTTTTTTAATTTAAAATTTAATTTTTAAAAAATAATTTAAAATTTTCTTCAAAAATATCACCTCTTAACACATTTTCACTTTAACCACATGAAACTATGTGCATAAAAATAGATTTGTTTGTTGTTGTGTGCCTTCAAGTCTTCAAGTAGGGTTTTCTTGGCAGGTTTCTTCAGAGGGGATTTGCCATTGCCTTCCCTGAGCCTGAGAGAGTGTGACATGCCCAAGGGCACCCAGTGGGTTTCAGGACAGAGCAGGGAATTGAATCCTGGTCTCCAATGTCACAGTCCAATGCTCAAACCACCACACTATGCTGGCTTTTCATAAATACATTTAGGTTGTGTGTATGATATTGTAAATTAAAGTTTATTTATAATTTTGCTAGCTGCATGTCACAGCTACTGCCACTACGTTCAGTATGATATACAGGAATTCCAGTTTATGAGTAACAAAAATGTTTGAAAACCATTACTAAGGGTTCTGTATGGTGTTGTATAGAAAACCCCATGACAGGTTTACATTTGGGTCACCCTATGTCAGAAACGAATTGAAGGTACACAGAAGGAGATCAGTGGGTTATGTATGACACCATGAGTTACCGCACCAGGGTGACGCCAACCCTGGTGATACCACCAGCTGGGAGAGGTTCTTCAGGCTTTCAGGTAGGAGTCCTTCCCAGCCCTACCTGGACATAACGAGCTGAACCTAGGAACTTTGGTATCCAAAAAAAAAAAAAGACCTAACCATGTGCCTTGCCAGTGAACTGGAGTCTCTCAGGCTAGGATGGTTGGAAAGCAGTTGTTTGTTGTTGTGTGCCTTTGACTCATCTCTGATTTATGGTGACCCTAAGGTGAACCTATCCTGGGGTTTTCTTGGCAAGATTTGTTCAGAAGAGGTTTACCATTGCCCTCCCCTGAGGCTGAGAGAGAATAA
>NC_056522.1:321862581-321863009 GCF_019175285.1 Sceloporus undulatus | reverse complement strand
TAATAATAATAATAATAATAATAATAATAATAATAATAATAATAATAATACGTTTTATTTATAGACTGCTATTCCGCAATGATCATAGCTGTGTACAGTGAAAATTGTAATACAATACAAAAGGTGACAGTTAAAGGAGGGAGAAGTCTCGTCCTTCAGGCAGTCCCTGATGTTGCTGGGTCTGCCTGATCGCTCCCTCTGAGGCCAAGATGACAGTTTAGGAGGGAGAGGCCTTGTCCTTCAGGCAGTCCCTGATGTTGCTGGGTCTGCCTGATCGCTCCCTCTGAGGCCGAGGTGACAGTTGAGGAGGGAGGGGCCTCTTCCTTCAGGCAGTCCCCGATGTTGCTGGGTCTGCCTGATCGCTCCCTCTGAGGCCGACTTGCCCATGTCACCCAGTGGGTTTCCATGGCTGTGCTGGGAATAGAATC
>NC_056522.1:321849520-321862481 GCF_019175285.1 Sceloporus undulatus | reverse complement strand
CCTCTGAGGCCGAGGTGACAGTTGAGGAGGGAGGGGCCCCTTCCTTCAGGCAGTCCCCGATGTTGCTGGGTCTGCCTGATCGCTCCCTCTGAGGCCGACTTGCCCATGTCACCCAGTGGGTTTCCATGGCTGTGCTGGGAATAGAATCCTGGTCTCCAGAGATGTAATCCAATGCTCAAACCCCTATGCCTTGCTGGCTCTCATGGGAAGTGCTCCTCAGGTCTTTCCAAGCTCTAACACACACTAACACACACACACACACACACGGAATTGGGAATTACTGGATGAAATGTCACCTACATAGGAAGTTCTCAATTTCACCTCTAAGGCTGAAGAGCTAAACCATATAAATAACCTGCCCTGGTGAAATGGTTTGTGTGTTGGACTCTGGAGACCAGAGTTCAAATCCCAGCTCAGACATGTAATCCCACTGGGCGTCACCCTCTCTCAATCTCAAGGGAAGGCAATGGCAAACCCCCTTCTGAATAGGGTTGCCATAATTTGCTGCCACCAAATCAGGAAGGGGGCATCTCCTTCAGGTTGGCCGACTCAAGCCTTGTAATGAAGGCAGAGGGCTCGCTGTCTTTCCTCCTTCCCCGCGTATTTGGGCAGCCTCGGTCCTCCTTTTCCCCCGGACGTTTTTCCATTTAAAGTCTTCTGCCCAGGAGGAGTTCCCAAATGACCTCCATTTGGAGCAGGACTAAAGCATGAATTTATATTTCTATGAGTGTTTTTAGCTTTTATTTGTCATGCCCCCCCCCCCCCCCCCCCACATTTCATCCTTCTGTCCAGGAGGAATTCCCAAATGACCTCCATTTTGAGCAGAACTAAAGCATGAATTTAATATCTCCATGAGTATTTTGAGTTTTAATTTTCTAATGTCCTCCATTTCAGCCTTCTGTCCAGGAGGAATTCCAAAATGTCCTCCATTTTGAGCACGACTAAGAAGCATGAATGTACATTTCTATGAGTGTTTCTAGGGGAGGTTTGGTTGTGTCCTCCATTTTAGCCTTCTGTCCAGGAGGAATTACCAAATGTCTTCCATTTTGAGCAGGACTAAAGCATAAATTTTAGTATTTCTGTGACTGTTTCTCATTTTTCTGTAGTCATGTCCTCCATTTCAGCCTTCTATCCAGGATGAATGCCAAAGTGTCCTCCCTTTTGAGCTGGGCTAAAGCATGAATTTAATATTTCTACGAGTGTTTCTGGTTTTTCTTTGGGCATGTCCACCATTTCAGCCTTCTGTCCAGGAGGAATTCCCAAATGACCTCCATTTTGAGCAGTACTAAAGCATAAATTTAATATTTCTATGAGTGTTTTGGGCTTTTATTTTGTAATGTCTTACATTTCAACCTTCTTTCCAGGAGGAATTCCTAAATGACCTCCATTTTGAGCAGGACTAAAGCATGAATTTAATAATTCTTTGAGTGTTTCTGGTATTTCTTTGGTTACATCTTCCATTTCAGCCTTCTGTCCAGAAAGAATTTCAAAAGGCCCTCCATTTTGAGCAGGACTAAGCAGCATGGATTTCTATTTGTCTGGGTGTTTTTCAGCTTTTAGTCTGGTCACCCTGTTATTGTGCATAATTCTAGGTTCAAAGCCAGCATGCGGGGGGAGCTATTGCTCTGGAGACCAAAGTTTGAATCCCTGGGTAACCATGGGCAAGTCACACTCTCTCAGTTTCAGGGGAGGCAAGAGCAAACATCCTCTGAACAAATCTGGTCAAGAAAACCCCATGATAGTGTCACCTTAGGGTCGCCATAAGTCAGAAAAGACTTGAAGGCACACAACAACAACGACAGAAACAACACAACAAAATTATATATGTACGTGTGGAATAAAGCCTTTTTCTAGAAACATATACAACAGGCCCATGAGTGTTAGTCACAAGCACTGATAGAGTGCTCCTGTCAACATGATATATTGATCCCAGGACTGCCGTGTTTAATAGAGTGATTAGTAAGGTTAATCGATTGAAAGGACTTCTAATTGACTGCCGTTTGTCCCCCAATTAATCAAAAAGCAGGTTCTTAATTTTTTCACAGCAAATACAAGAATTTCACGGGATTTTTTAAAAAAATAATTCTAACTAACTAATTAAAAAAGAGGAGAAGCCTCTTTTTTCTTCTTGCGAAACCTCTGAAGAAGGAGAGTGTGGTGGAGACCTCTTTCTTTTGGAGGTGTTTGAACAGACCCTGGATGGCCATCTGCTAGAAGTTCTTTGATTTGGAGTTTCCTGCATGGCAGAATGTGTTTGGTCTAGATGCTCTTTTTTTTTTATAGTTTTTTAGTAGTTAAAACAGTACAAACGAGAAAACACACTAGACAATATTACAAACTGTACATACACCCATACAACATATAAACCATCCAACCCCGACACCACCCACCACCCCCGAACGACACAACAGAAACGTACAGACGCAAATACCAAACCACAACTTCCCTGAGCTGAACCCTTGTTGCGTGATAGGAAAGGATCTATGAGTCAAACATCTCTTATAAGAGGTAAGGAGCCATCTAAAACTATTCCACATTCCATTAAATCCCAACTGTGTATCCAAACTGAACTCTGCGTTAATACAATCAGATTATAAAGAGCGTTGCCATACCACCGCTATTTTTAATTAACACATGGATCCATTCCTTAATCATCCCCGATTGCGCTACTACCACCCTCTATAATCCAACTGTGGCCACCAGATCACATAGCATAAATAAATAATACACTCGTATCTGTAATCAATGGAGCTTGCACCCTCATAAATATTTAGCTTTAATCGACAATAGCGATATAATCTATTAGGACTCCGCTTCTTGAGATAAAATGGAAATCCAGGGTTCCCAAGCCTTTAAAAACTCTGGACATTGATCGGTTTCAGCAGGGCATACGGTTTGTCCGTTTCGTACATGTCATATAATTTTAATTTTCCATTCATCTATTGATGGAACCCTCCGTAGACGTGCCATACTTTGCATAAATCAGTCTAGCCGCGACTAATGACAAAAAAATCAATATGCCATTTTGTCCTTTCCAGTTCCTGGTCTTCTATCATATTTAAAAACAAATACAACACCATCGGTCCCGGGAGACTAGTCAATTTAAATATCTTTTTCATTTCACTGTGAATCCTCTTCCAATATTGTTTGGCCTTATCACATAACAACCAGCTATGTCAATAAGGTCCCAGTTTCCTTTTTGGCATTTCCAACATAAACCCAACCCTCCGTGCCCTTGTAAAGTTTATAATTATCCTGTTGGGGTTAAATACCACCTGAAACGACTTATAACTTCGCTTTAAGTTCTAACATTGTTTTGTAAATGTAATTCTTGTTTGTTCCATGGTCGTTCCCACTGCTCTAGCCTTATACTTTTCGGTTCAAGTCTCTTGTCCCACGCAATCATATATTCTTTGACAACCTCCTCTTCCATTTCCGCCCCATGCCCCAGGATCATATTATAAAAGTGGATATTACTTTTATGTAAAATTGTTCTAGATGGCTCTTGAAGTCTCTGGCCATGATTCTATGAAAGTCTAAAGAGGACCAGGTTTCTTGGGGTTTCATCTTCTTGTTCTTGATTCGTGTTCCTTCAGTCCTTTTCCAACCTATGTCAACTGTAAGGGGAACCTTTAAATGGAGTTTCTTCTTGGTAAAATTTTGTTCAGAGAGAGTTTGCCATGGCCTCTCCCCTGAGGCTAAGGAGTTTTATAACACTGGGAGGTGAAATGCCCAAATCCCATTGATAAACAGTGTTTAAAACCCGGGAATATCCCACAAGAGACAGGATTGTTTTCAATATGTCGTGTGATTTGAGCATTAATGCGACATTTAACCCATGCAATAAAGCTTGACAAAATCAACGCTTCTTTTTAAACTTCAGGAACAACACTCGAAACTAAAACGTGGGCAATTTTGCCGCTTTCCTGCACTATTAATATCAACAAAATTGCCCAGCCGTGTCTGAAAATAAATCCTGCTCTTGCATGATATTCCCCAGGATTTAAAACTCCATTTATCCCATGGGATATTGGGCGCTTTTGCTTCCCATGTGAATTAAACTAGTGAGAGAGTGTGACACTCCAAGGTCAGCCAGTGGGTTCATCAAATGGCTGGACTGGATGGATTCGAACCCTGGCCTACCAGTATTCCCCTAGATTCAAACCATCATATCACATTTTAGGAAATTCCACATCCATACTCTACTTCTACTTTTTAGTAATTTCCTGACCATGAACATCACCCCCAATTAATTTTCCTACATTTACTGAAATCATCTTTTTTTATTAAAAGTCTAGCATGTGTATTTCGAATCTAACACTTGTTCTCATCCTCTCTTTTTCTTCTGTATAAAACAAATTATCACGGAGAACATATACCTAAGGTTCCCTGCCAACATCCACCGCATTAACCAGTCATCACTGTTGGTTAAGAATCAGATCTAAAATAGCTTTTTACCCTTTGTACCCTCTTCTGCCTTACTGACAATGAAAAATTCTGCAAAGCCAATTTTTTTAAGACCTTTCAGTTTCTGGCAGTGTATCAGATACAAATATCAAGGATAGTTAAAATCTTTCCTAACACTCTACTACTGCAGCTCTCCCTTTCTGAATGAGCGAATCATCTGTTTTCAAAGGAAGGCATCAGCTACCAAGTCCCCTAGTCTGCCTTGGGATCTATAATAGACCCCACAATGTCATCATTTTGTTTGTTTCTCTTTCAACCTTAATTTGTTACCTTTAACCCCAAAGTTTTCAACCTGGATCTCTTCACAGTATAAAATATCCACTGACATATAATGCTACTCTTCCTCCCTTCCTTTTTGGTCTATTTTCTCTGAAATAGGTTTATATACCACCTCTATTACTACAATTCCCAATCATGAGGCCTTAATCACCATAAGGTTTCAGTGATGCCTCATTATCATTAATTCATATTTGCTTGTAAAGATCTGTGTAAAAGATTCTTTCATCATGTGTATTATTCCCCATACTTTGTGCCATATAATAGAGATATCTATACCATCGTGCCATTCCCTCTAGCTGCCTATTTAAGGTTTTTTTTTCTCCTCCTGCTGTTGGTTCTTGTTACTATTATGCCATTGTTCTCTGCATAATAATCAGGCTATTAATCTCTAGCACTTGAATGAACATCCATGCCTTTCAAAACTATCGTATTTCTCCAGCGTATAAGACGACCTGAACGTATAAAGAGACCCCCAACGTTTCAATTTTAAAAATATAGTTTGGGGTATACTTCCGTATAAGACATATCCCTCTTTCCAATAGGAGGCCTGTGAATCTGTGAGCAGCCAGGTGCACACCACTTTCATAAGGGCCTCTGTGAAGCCTGGGAGGAGGCCTGGCGTGAACAACCTTGTGCAGCGGGCGCTCCATTGCGGCCCTCTTGGAAGCCTGGGTCTCCTAGAGGCCTGGGAAGGCTGGCAGCAGGCCGGGCACAAATCACCAGCTTCAGTGGGAACCCTCGGAGTCACTGGAAGGCAGGAGAAGCCCGGTGGTGAACGTGCCAGGACCGCAGAACAGGCCGCACGCGCCGGGCCTTGCGGGCGCTCTTTCTTGCAGCATCGAGACAAGCAGGGCGTAACCCGGCATATAAAATGACCCCCCGACTTTTGACAAATTTAAAAATGGTTTAAATAGTCATCTTAATATACGCCGGAAAATATGGTACTGTCACTACCCCCTTCTGATCAAGTTTTTTCAGACGCTTGCCAAAAAAAAGGGGGGGGAGGGAAGTCCCCTGCACAACTGCATGCGAGTGCAACCCATCCCCTGCCAGAAATGTCTATTTTTCACAAAAAGTGCACTTATGATCCAATGGAAGGCCATCCCTCCCAGCAGCACCACATCTTCTCACTAACTATTCGCTTTTTGGGATTGCTCTGTGGTAAAATTCACACAATGTATTTTTTTGCAAAAATACATGTAATTTTTATTTGCAGAAAAATTCTGTTTTCCTGTACAGAAAATGATGCTAGTGTGGGAAATGGCAACAACAATTGCATTGTGGAGTTTTGTTTACAAAGGGGTAAAAACATAAATTTCCCCCCCCCAGACGGAAACAACATTTTCTCGCTCAAAAATATTTTCTGCTCAGAAAATTCCTGTTTTTCTCTGTCCTCACAAAAATACCACTTCTGAATTTTATGCAGAATAAGTTCATGAACTATGAATTTCTCATCAAATCCAAGATTCTCCTTGTCAGTCCTCCAAAAACTGATCACAAATTCCAATGCACCTGATTTCCCCCCAGTTGCTTTCAGCATTGAATGTATATGAAAAAAAAAGTCATTTTATTATGAGCCAAGAAGAAAAAAAATCCCTGCTGATTATTACTGCAGATTCAATATTTAAAAAAGAAAAGCCAGCAATCGGTGGTAGTTGCATTTTAGCTTTGATTAGCACTCTCTGAGACCACATGTTCAAATCATCCTGCTCAGCCTTGAACACCCACTGAAATTAACTTTGAGCAAATCAACATCTCTCATTCAGCCTTAGAAGCAAACCCACCCTCCAATAAAATCTTTCCAGGAAACCCCCATGATAGTTTCATCACCTAGCATTGCAGTAACATTAGAAAAATGAACTTTGAAGCAACAACAACAGCTTTCAAACAACAATTAAAAGTTTCTTACCGAACCTGAACAACTTTCTGAATCCTTCACCTTTACTGCTTCCAGTTATATAAGTCTTTCTCCTGGTTGAAAAACCTTCTGTGTGTCACAATATTTGCATTAGCAAGTAATAATTACTCAAATCAAAAGAGGGCACTTACATCCTGGTGTCCCGCAGGGAGCGATTATTATCCCCTTATGCTTTTTAAAACATCTACATGAAACCGCTGGAGAGATCATCCGAGAACCGGGCGCGTGTTATCATATGCTGATGACACCACAAATAATTTTCTCTGTGTCTCCAACTGATGCAATAACTAAGATGGCAATCTCTCTCCTCTAGAATGCCTGCTTGGCTCGGTAATGGGCTGGATGAGGGAAAACAAACTCAGTGTGAATCCAGGGAAAACGAAGTAACTTAGTTATAGGTCCCTTGCGTTCCTCGGGTGGTGAGATTTGTCATCCTGTCTCTGAAATTGTGGGTCACGCTTCCCCTTGATGGAACTCGGTGCACAGCTTGGGAGTACTCCCTTGATTCGTCGCTTCATCTGACAATCACCAGTGGACGCACGGTCAGGAAGTCTCTTTTATCAGCTGCGGCTGATACCCAGCTGCGCCCCTACTCTGGGCCGTCCGGACCTTGAAACTGTTGTACATGAGCCTTGGTAACCTCTCAATTGGACCTTCTGCAATGCGCTCTACATGGGGCAACCACTTGTAACCAAACCACTGAAGCTTCAATTGGTTGCAGAAAATATGGCAGCCAGACTGATCCACTGGTAGTTTCCAGACAGAACCAACATAACACCTTATTTAATTAAAAGATCTCCACATGCTACCCATTCGCTTCCGATCTCAGAGCCTACCAATACAAGGTGTTTTTGGTTTTGACCTATAATGCCCTAAAATGGCTTGGCCCAGGGTACTGTTGAGGACCGTCTCTTTCCCCATAATTTAATCCTCCCTCCCGCACACTCAAAACATCTGGAACGCAATTTGTTAGAGTCCACTAAATCCCATTTTGGGGTAGGACCTCACAGAGGGCTTTCACTATCGCGCACCCCCTCATTGGTGGAAATAAGCTCCCTACTATAGAGCTCCGTTCCTCTGCAATCTTTTAGTTTTCTTTTAAGAAACAATGTAAAAACCATCTATTCCAGCCATGGCCTTTTCACTCTAGTAATAGTGTTCGCTTTCTCTGCTCCTTGTTCTTTGTTCTTCCGACCCAGATTTAGTGCAATATAATTGTCCTTTTCCTATGTCCCCTAGTGAATTGTAAATTTGTATTTGAATTTCCCTTTCCTACCCCTAGTAATGATGTTTTTTAAACTTTTTTATATTGTGATCTTTATCTGTATTTTATTGTTTCTTTGTCTTGTAAAAGCCCGCCTTGATCATGGCAATTGGAAAGCGGGATAATAATAAAAAATTATTATTATTATTATTAATTATTATTATTTATTATATATTAAATAAAACTTATAACAAACTATATGATTTTAAAGTGAACTGGTTTGTTTTTGTACTGTTGTTTACTGAGACTGTCTCAGTATGGTTAGTGTCTAATAATTCTATCATAGCAAAACAGGATTGCAAGCCCTGAACCAATTTTATTACATTTTATGAGGTTTCAACTGATTTCTATTGATGCTATTCCAGAGTTGTACCAGCAGTAGGTGGCCCAGGTAGCCCCCATTTGGCTTGCCAAGGCTTCTTCCCTTTGCTTGGTTCTCTCCTTTTCTCCTTTTGCCTGTTTTTTTTAAAAATCACAATCCCGTTTGCCTCCATCAATCACAACTAATCCTCTCTTATCCTTGCTTTCCCATTCCAACCTGTCAACTATTTCACTCTTTCCCCCTTCACACACAATAAACAATACCTTTTGTTTTTTTTTTTTTTTTTTTTTTCTGCCCCTGCTTGGTCTTTCTTTCCTTCCCATCTCTCCCTCTCACCCCCTCCAAACCTCATTTATTTCAAGCTTCACTCAGATCCAACCACCCCACCCAACTGTTTTTCTTCTGTCTCCAAAATAACATACCTTTTAGCCTCTGCCATCTCCACAGAGCATTGAAGTGTTGGCACCTCTCTGTGTTTTGTTCTAGATGTAGCTGATCATAGAAAGCTCAAGTGGCAGAGTGCCATCCTCCACCAAAGCACAGTGGATGAAAAAGAGGTTTGTTGTTATTATTGTTACTGATGTCACACTGCTATCAAGTCAGCTTTGACCTATGCAACCCTATATCATTCTTCTGTCGTATTTATAATTATATATTATTATTATTATTATTATTTATATATTATTACTTGTAATCTCACCCTTTCTTTTCCACATATGGTACTCACAAAGTGTGGTATTGGTTCCATCGCATTTTATTATTTTCTTCTAGTCATGTGTAATTTTCCCCTTCTGGTCAGATCACTCACACTCTTGGTTTAAATTTTCCCTTTGATTTCTCAAGATCTTTTGAAAACTAAGGATGAGATATCCACCCACTTTGTTATTTGCAATGACTGAGTGCCAGTATGGTGTAGTGTGTTTGAAATGTTTGACTAGACACTGGGAGAACCAAGGTTTTGAAAATCCCCAACTCAGCCATGGAAACCACCATTGGGTGCCTTTGGCAAGTCACACTCTCTCACCCCATAGAGGAAGACAATGCAACACACCACCACCACCCTTGGACAAATCTTGTCACAGGAATCTCTTTTGATAGGTTTCAACTTTAGGGTTTCCATAAGTCACAAATGACTTGAAAAACACACAGTGACAATACTTGAAGAAGGCATGGGAAGATGGGAAGGCTGGTTGGCAACGCAACGCACTGCCCTCACCCTGTACCCATAGGTGGGCTAAACCACTATGTTATTCCCTGATAAAATTTCTGACGGGCCTGCTTTAAAAAGAACATTAAAGGGACTTGTCTTTACAATATTTTTTTGGGGAGTAATGGCCATGAAAAGCAAACTACAATATAAATGGAGAACATCCTGGATCTCAGAGGAAGTTATATTTTAGTATTGCTAATGAATTCAATTTTTTTTTCTCCTAGACTCTGTAATGCATTGTTTCCCAGTGTCAACATGGCCAGAAGAATATGGGTTCATGCCCTGCATAGATATCCCTCCACACCATAGATCAACAAAAACACAGCACAGCAACATTTTGACAAATACAGGCTTATGACTAACATTGTCATAATTTATTTATTTATTTTCTTGTAATGAGTTTAAAACAACTTTGCAATGATGCAAAAAGCCATGGTATCTTCAAAAACTGGCATAATGATAGTTTGTGCATTTTGGTTCAGACTGATATAAGGTATAAAGTGTTTTTGTGATTTGGGATTTATTCGTACAATATAAAGAATGCATACAAATAATGTAATCTACAAAGATAGTTCTTAACAGAATTTATTTGACTCCTGAGCTAGCAGTAGGTTTGAATATATTTTCTAGTCTGTACTTTTCCCCACTCTACACAGTGACTACATTTTGAACCGTTCAGTACAAAACTGGAATTTTGAGAGCAGATTTTGCCTAGTAGAAGCTTCTCTATCTTATTAATTTACAAATAAATAAAATTTGGCTCAGAATGGAAGCTGGCAAGTACTTGACAATGACAATCCCATTGCTATAGCCCCAGAACATCCCTGATCCCTTAAATGCCTATAAATTCCAATTGTTTTACTCCTGTTTGAATTTATGGTGACCCCATGAATTTCATAGTGTTTTCATAGCAAATGAACTCTTAGAGATGGTTTGGCCAGTTCCCTCCCTCCGAATACTTATAGCCTACATCACCTGAAATTGATGACAGTCTCCCATCCCAGTAACTGACCAGGGCTGACCCTGCTTAAGTAAACTTTCCATAATCAAACATGAGCTGATGCCTTTATGGTAATACAAACAGAAAGAAAGCTCTTTAAACCATAGATCCCTTCCACATGGTTAAGGTCAATCTAGCCTCAGAGCTTCATTGTGAATGCAATTAAACTGCCCGAGCCTGCCATGCTCTCTGAGAAATTTAGCTTTCTGTCCCATATCTCATTGCTCATTCTTCAAACAATACATTTCCTCTGTGCTGTTAGTGTGAAGCTAATATAAAAAACCTTTGCTCCAGTGGATTGTCATCACACACCTGTTGTATTCACCAAGCTGATAAATGCAGTGCTCTGTCCCCTGTTTGGTGCTTCCACAACTGGACCATCATAAGGAAATGCACTAAATAGTAACTAGCTTGATGGAAGTACTGTAAAAGGCTGCTTCCTTATCCTCGCACTCTACTCTTCTTGCAATTCCCTTGATTTGTTTGCCCTCATATAATAAATGACCCTGATGTTAGCAAAATCTGGGCTATTTTGGCTGACTTTTTTTTTCTGCTGCTGTAAATGCACCAACACTGGTGGCCCTCTGTCCATTTTTCTGCTAGTTAAAATCTTTGAAATGAAGATATTTCTTCTCTCTGTCAGCTCCATCCTCTGTCTAGCTTCCTCACTGAATTGCACAAATATTCTAATAATAATGAGTTTAAGCTTTCTTCCTTTCTTCTCCTGTGCAAACAAAGAAAATTCATGTCTGTGTCTTCAGAGATACAGAGCTGCAAGCTCAAGGTTTCATCTCACAATAGCAAGGACTCCTGTAGTCCCATTGCAATGTGCATTTGCCCCTGCCAGCTGCAAATTCTTCTGAGAGATTTTGTCATGAATTTGGTGAAGCAAGTGTTGGCTTAATATGCACCTTTAAAGTTTTGTTTGTTCTCCAGAGTTTGATAGTTTTTTTTCTGACTGTAACATCCCTAGAACCCACTCCCCCAGCTTGCAATGGTCCAAATGGCTTGTTGTTTGTCCACAAAAGTAACTTCTCCAAATCAATCTTGAGTAAGTAGAACTGAAGTCTACAAAAGACTATATGCTGCCAATTTCTTTCCTTCAGTTGAGTCCCTCTGGAAATGTCCGGGCATGGTGGCAAGCCTTGTTTTTTTTCTCAACTTCGCAAGAGGACACATGCAGCAACCAAACTGCCCAGCGTCCCTCCGCCCCAAAAAGAAACCCAGAAAAACTGGGTTCTTTTTGGGTTGCTGTCAGACGTCAACAACTGCGCCATCACATTTACGATGTACCACCCCGGGAGAACGAAAGCCACCGCATACGAATTTCGCGGGATAAACGACAAAATTCCATAGAAAAAAACTGTTCCGGGTTAACGTTTTTGTTTTTTCAGGTTTACGAAAAAAAAATTTGGTGCGTTTCGGTTTCGGGCGCTTTTTCAACGAACCGCGGCTTTCCAGCGCTAGCGCCTATGGCTTGTTTCGGCGTGCGAAAAAATCGGGTGTATAACCCGCTGCGGACGATTAATTTTCGTAACCCAGCACCACTGTATATGCTGTTGCGTAGCCTGCGCCAAGATGGCGGTGCCATGTAGATGGGAATGCCGCAATTAGGCCACCACCCTCATTTGCTAGGGTTAGGGACTGTGCGGTTGGTGCGTGGTGCCGAACCCTAGAATCGGCAGCGGCACAGCGCTTGGGACCGTCTGTCCCAGGCCTTAGTCTCAAAAGTGGTTACAAGATCTGTCGATGCACTTCTTCGTGCTCTGGTTCATGGCAACTCATTGTGGCTATTGACTCTATGTGTTGGGGGAAAAAATTTTCTCCTGCATGATTCTAAAATAGCTCGCTTTTGAAGGAGCCACTGAGGTCTAATCGGCGCAATACAGTTATTGACACTGCGTCAACGACTGCCATGGCTCAATGCAAGGAAGTCTGGGTTTTGTAGTTTTTGTGTGTGGCACCAGTGCTCTCGGACAGAAAGTAAGCCTAATAGTCTCACAAACTGCGAATCCCAAAATTCTATCGCATTGATCCATGGCAATTGGTTCACTGTCCAAACAGCAAATTATTTCTGCAGCACAAATAAAACCTGAAGTCGAGGTGGGGAAAATCCAGGCTTAACTGGCACACTGTGTCTCCGTTATGAGCCGACCCTGGCTCTGAGATAGCAAGAGAGGCACTTCTCTCAGGCTCTTGCAAGCAATGTTGGTGTGAGCCTCACAGAGAGGGACTCTGTTCGAGGTGACTGCTCCACAGACTCTGGAACTCAGGGAGGTCCTCCTTAGCTAAAAAGCTAGACATTTGTTATCCAGAATGGCTGTTTTAAACAGAAAGTCTTTAATGAACTGTCGGGGGTGCTGTACTGTATTAACTGTAACTGTGTTTTAAGCACTTACAAACAAACATCCTGTTTTTAAAAAAACTGCATTTTAATTCATTAATGAAGTAATGGTGTTTTAAATACTGTAAGGGTTTGATTGCTATTTCAGATAGTCAAA
>NC_056522.1:321834690-321849495 GCF_019175285.1 Sceloporus undulatus | reverse complement strand
GTAGGTTTGAAGCTGACTGTTACAGACAGCCAAAATAAAGCTGCTTCGAGTCACAGTGGAGGTATGATGTTTCAATGATGCATGCGTCCTAAGAGTCCAGAAGTTGCACCAAAGCCACGCTCCAGCCCTAAGGACTGGAGCATAGCTTTAGTGTGGCTTCTGGACTCTTAGGACGCATGCATCACTGAAACACCATACCTCCACTGTGACTCGAAGCAGCTTTATTTTGGCTGTCTGTAACAGGCCAAAGATTTTGCAAGATGTAAATGTTGCTACTAGAAATTTGAATAAAAGAATTGCTAAAGTTCATACATCCTTGGTTCCAAATGCTAACCTCAGCATGACCACTATGATTACAGGGTCATCTAGATGACAGATTTTAATCAAACTTGGGAAATAATTCAATGCTCTCTCCTAGTCACTTACTTTGCTGCTTCTTTAATGACAGCAAAACAGAGTTCTCTTCCATATCAACAAAATAACCCCTGAAAGCTACAGTATTTTCAGAGCTATAAACCAAACCATGCAACTGTCAAAAAGGGAAGCACGGGGCAGGTGGAGAATCCTGCTATGCCTCACTTTTTTCACTGTTTATACATACATACATACATACATACAAGGCAGTTGAACAGGCAACAGCAAACGGAAGCAACAGAACTAGGGAAGAGGGGTTAACTATTTGGTCCCTTGGAAAAGTACTTCTTCAGTAGACGCTCTATGATGTCAATGCACAATTGGGACCAATTTGTTAGAGGTCCCTAAATCCCATTTGGTGAGGACCTCACAGAGGGCTTTCACTATCGCCGCCCCCTCATTGTGGAATAAGCTCCCTATAGAGCTCCGTTCCTCTGCATCTTTAGTTTCTTTTAAGAAACAATTAAAAACGCATCTATTCCAGCTGGCTTTTTCACTCTAGGTAATAGTGTTCTTTCTCTGCTCCTTGTTCTTGTTCTTCGACCCCGGATTAGTGCAATATATTGTCTTTTTCTTGTCCCTAGTGAATTGTGATTTGTATTGATTCCCGTTCCTACCCCTAGTAATGATGTTTTTAAACTTTTTATATTGTGATGCTTTATCTGTATTTTATTGTTTCTTGTCTTGTAAGCCGCCTTGATCATGCAATTGGAAAGGCGGGATATAAATAAAAATTATTATTATTATTATTATTATTAAATAAACTTATGAACAAACTGATATGATTTTAAAGGGAACTGGTTTGTTTTGTACTGTTGTTTACTGAGACTGTCTCAGTATGGTTAGTGTCTAATTCTATAGCAGAAACAGGATTGCAGCCTGAACATTTTATTACATTTTATGGGGGTTTCACTGATTTCTATTGATGCTATTCCAGAGTTGTACCAGCAGTAGGTGGCGCCAGGTAGCCCCCATTGGCTTGCAAGGCTTCTTCCCTTTGCTTGGTTCTCCTTTTCTCCTTTTGCTGTTTTTATCACATCCCTTTGCCTCCATCATCAAACTAATCTCTCTTCTCCTTGCTTTCCTTCCAACCTGTCAACTATTTCCCCTTCACCACCATACCTTTTGTTTTCTGCCCTGCTGGCTTTCTTTCCTTCCATCTCTCCCGCTCCAAACCTCATTTATTTCAAGCTTTCCTCAGACCCCCCACACTGTTTTTCTGTCTCCAGAATAACATACCTTTTAGCCTGCTGCCATCTCACACAGCATGGAAGTGTTGGCACCTCTCTGTGTTTGTGTCTAGATGTAGGCTGATCATGAAGCTGCAGTGGGCAGAGGTGGCCATCTCCACAAGAGCCAGTGGATGAAAAGGAGGTTTGTTGTTATTATTGTTACTGATGTCAACTGCTTCAAGTCAGCTTTGACCTATGGCAACCCTATATCATTCTTCTGTGTATTATTATTATTATTATTATTATTATTATTATTATTACTTGTATCTCACCTTTCTCCACATATGGGTACTCAAAGTGGTATTGGTTCCATCGCATTTTTATTTCTTCTTAGTCATGTGGTATGTTCCCTTGCTGGTCAGATCATCTCCACTCTTGGTTTAAATTTCCCTTTGATTTCTCAGATCTTGTTGAAAACTAAGGAGGAGATATCCACCCACTTTGTGAGTTGGCATGACTGAGTGCCAGTATGGTGTAGTGGTTTGAATGTTTGACTAGGACACTGGGAGACCAGGTTTTGAATCCCCACTCAGCCATGGAAACCCATTGGGTGGCTTTGGGCAAGTCACACTCTCTCACCCCTAGAGGAAGACAATGGCAACCACCACCACCACCCTGAACAAATCTTGCCAAGGAATCTCTTTGATAGGTTCACTTTAGGGTTTCCATAAGTCACAAATGACTTGAAAACACACAGTGAGCAATGACTTGAGAAGGCATGGGAAGATGGGGAAAGGCTGGTGGCACGCAACGGCACTGCCCTCACCCTGTCCAATGGTGGCTAAACCACTATGTTATTCCCTGATAAATTTCTGACGGGCCTGCTTTAAAAAGAACATTAAAGGGACTTGTCTTTACAATATTTTTTGGGGAGTGAATGGGCCATGAAAAGCAAACTACAATATAAATGGAGACATCCTGGATCTCAGAGGAAGTACATTTTAGTATTGCTAATGGAATTCAATTTTTTTCTCCTAGACTCTGGAATGCATTGTTCCCAGTGTCACATGGCCAGAAGGAAGGTGGGTCTGCCTGCATAGATATCCCTCCACACCATATCAACAAGAACAACAGCACAGCAACATTTTGACAAAATACAGGCTTATGACTAACATTGTCATATTTTATTTATTTATTTTCTTGTATGAGTTTAAACACTTTTGCATGATGCAAAAGCCAGTGGATCTTCAAAAACTGGCATAATGTATTTTGTGCATTTTGGCAGGCTGAATAAAGGTATAAGTGTTTTGTGGATTTGGGATGTTATTGTACAATATAAAGAATGCATACAAATAATGTATCTACAAGATAGTTTTAAACAGGAATTTATTTGACTCTGGAGCTAGCAGTAGGTTGGGAATATTTTCTAAGTCTGTACTTTTCCCCCCTTAAAAGTGACTACATTTTGAACTTCAGTACAAAACTGGAATTTTGAGCAGATTTGCCTAGGTAGAGCTTCTCTATCTTATTAGATACAAAATAAAATTTGGCTCAGGATGGAAGCTGGCAAGTACTGACATGACAATCCCATTGCTGATGCCCAGAACATGCCCTGCCCTGTATGCTATAAATTCCAATGTGTTGTCTCCTGTTGATTTATGGTGACCCCATGAATTTCATAGTGTTTTCATAGGCAAGGAATCCTTAGAGATGGTTTTGCCAGTTCCTCCCTCCGAAATATAGCCTACAGCACCTGGAAATTGATGGCAGTCTCCCATCCCAGTACTGACCAGGGCTGACCCTGCTTAACTTCCAAGATCAGACAGGAGCTGATGCCTTTAGGGTATACAAAACAGAAAGAAAGCTCTTTAACCATAGAGCCCTTCCCAAGTGGTTAAGGTCATCTAGCCTAGAGCTTCATTGTGAATGCAATTAAACTGCCCGAGGCCTGCCATGCTCTCTGGGAAATTTGCTGTCTGTCATATCTCATTGCTCATTCAACAAAGCATTTCCTCTGTGGCTGTGTAGTGGTGGAGCTAATATAAACCTTTGCTCCAGTGGATGTCACCTGTTTATGCACAAGCTGATAAATGCAGTGCTCTGCCCCTGTTGGGTGCTGCCAACTGGGACCATGCTAAGGAAATGCCAAATAGTAGACTAGCTGATGGAAGTACTGTAAAAGGCTGCTTCCTTATCCTCAGCTTCTCTTGGCATTCCCTTGATTTGTTGCCTCTAATATAATAAAGCCCTGATGTTAGCAAATCTGGGCTATTTTGCTGACTTTTTTTTCTGCTGCTGTAAATGCACCACACTGGTGGCCTCTGTCCATTTCTGCTAGTTAAATCTTTGATGAAGATATTCTTCTCTCTGTCAGCTCCTCCTCTGTCTGCTTCCCCTGATGCACAAATATTCTAATGAATGAGTTAGCTTTCTTCTCTGGCAACAAAGAAAATGTCATGTCTGTGTTCAGAGATACAGAGCTGCAGCTCAAGGTTTTCATCTCACATAGCAAGGCTCTGTGTCCCATTTGCAGATGTGCATTTGCCCTGCCAGCTGCAATCTTCTGAGAGATTTGTCATGAATTTGTGAAGCAGGTTGGCTTAATATGCACTTTAAAGTTGTTTGTTCTCCAGAGTTTGGATATGTTTTTTTTCTGGACTGTAACTCCCTAGAACCACTCCCCCAGCTTGCATGGTCAATGGCTGTTGTTGTCCACAAAAGTAACTTCTCCAAATGCATCTGAGGAAGTAGATTGAAGTCTACAAAAGCTTATGCTGCCAATTTCTTTCTTTCAGTTGAGCCCTCTGGGAATGTCCGGGCTGGTGGCAGCCTGTTTTCTCGCAGAGGGACACTGCAGCAACCAAACTGCCCAGCGTCCCTCCGCCCCAAAAAGAACCCAGAAAAACTGGGTTCTTTTTGGGTTGCTGGGCAGACGTCACAACTGCGCCAGCAACATGTACAGTGGTACCCCGGGATACGAAAGCACCGCCTTACGAAATTTCTGGGATACGAAAAAATTCCATAGAAAAAAACTGTTCCGGGTTACGTTTTTTTTTTCAGGTTACGAAAAAAAATTTTGGTGCTTTTCGGCGCTTTTTCACACGAAACGCGGCTTTCCAGCGCTAGCGCCTATGGCTTTTTTGGCTTGCGAAAAAAATCGGGTTATGAACGCCGCGGCGGAACGAATTAATTTCGTAACCCGAGGCACCACTGTATATGCTGTGCGTAGCTTGCGCCAAGATGGCGGTGCCATGTAGATGGGATGCCGCAATTAGGCCACCACCATCATTTGCTAGGGTTAGGGACTGTGCGGTTGGTGCGTGGTGCCTAACCCTAGAATCGGCAGCGGCACAGCGCTTTGGGACCGTCTGTCCCAGGCCTTAGTCTCAAAAGTGTTACAAGATCTGTCTATGCACTTCTTCGTGCTCTGGTGTCATGGCACTCATTGTGCTATTGACTCTATGTGTTGGGAACAAATTTCTCCTGCATGGATTCTAAAATGCATCGCTTTTGAAGGAGCCACTGAGGTCTAATCTGCGCAATACAGTTTGACACTGCTTCAACTGCCATGGCTCAATGCTATGGAATTCTGGGATTTGTAGTTTGTTGTGGCACCAGTGCTCTCTGACAGATAAGCCTAAATATCTCACAAAACTGCGAATCCCAAAATTCTATCGCATTGAGCCATGGCAATTTCACTGTCAAACAGCATTATTTCTGCAGCACAAATAAAACCTGAGTCAGAGGTGGGGATAAGATCCAGGCTAACTGGCACACTGTGTCTCCCTTTATGAGCCGACCCTGGCTCTGAGATCGCCAGGAGAGGCCCTTCTCTCAGGCTCATTGCAAGCATGGTTGTGTGAGCTCACAAGAGAGGGACTTCGAGGTGACTGCTCCCCAGACTCTGGAACTCAGGGAGGTCCTCCTTAGCTAAAAAGCTAAGACATTTTTATCCAGAATGGCTTTTAAAACAGAAAGTCTTTAATGAACTGGCTGGGGGTGCTGTACTGTATTAACTGTACTGTTTTTAAGCACTTACATCTTTTTTTTTTAAAAAACTGCATTTTATTCATTTAATGAGTAATGTGTTTAAATACTGTAATGGTTTGATTCTATTTCAATATTCAACTTTGTATGCTTCTGTTTGTTTTTATTCACTTTCTGTGTTTTAAATTGTATTGTTCTTTTAAACTGTAAGCCGCTTTGAGTCCCAATTTTTGGGGGAAAGGGAGATATAAATAAAGAGAAGGAGGAAAGAAAAAAAGAGAAGGGGGGGGGGACAGAAGCAGTGAGGAAGCAGAAACAAGGAAAAAATTGGGAGGGGGCACAGTTGCCTCAGGTCCTAAAAGCAGTGTCTCCTGCTCTCTGTTTAGTTTTCTTCATTACAGATCCTTGCTCTTCCAATTTTGAAATTAACTCTCAAAATGTAAACTCTGGAAACACCACTTCATCTTTCAAACCTGTATTTTCAGTGCTGCAGGAAGGAAACTGGGCAAAGATTCTAATACTGTATATGGATTGTATTTTTTAAAACGTTTTACTGGCAATCATAAGGCAGCAGAGTTTTTCTTATGCCACACCTCTGTTGCTCACTCTGTAACCCATATATTTAGGAAAGAAAAGGCCAAGCTGACACTACACAATTAATGCTGCCAATACAATGCTATTCCCTCATTGCATTTGCTGCCATCTTAAATAACAAGTTGCCCTTTGGGAAAGATAGCAGAGAGACTAGGACTAGGCTAATGCATCCACATTTATTTCAGCTGAGGATACATCTTCCTATTAAACACTGCACTTCTCTGTCATAAACATAAGAAATCATGCCATGTCTCTGTCTGTCTGTCTGTCTGTCTGTCTGTCTCCATCCATCCATCCATCCATCCATCCATCCATCCATCCATATGTATCTATACATATATACCACTTCACAAACACCACTTTGAGTCTGCATGTTTTTCTGCCTATCTCACTGATGTTGCACTTTATATGATTTTCAGATTTTGAACTCAACAGGTAGCTTCCAAGACCAAAACGAAGAACATGCTAGTGGCAACATACCTCTCCTTGTCCTAGTATTAAAATACTTTGAAAAGTGTAGAGTAGGATATGGGTGTCTAGAATTTGATTCTAGGAATTCAAGCAACTTTATAACCTAAAGAACTAGTGTGACTTGCTGCTCACTCATTTAGAGACTATCATTCATGCACAAGTGGCTCGAAGTCCCAACAAGAAGAGGGCAACTCAGATTCAGCCATGCATACACTCTGCTCAGACCATGGGCCATCTGTGTATACATGGGGTTGGTGAACAATACCAATTTCTTTGCAAAATGGCCCTTTGCCACTCTTCTTTACTCATCAAACTATATCATTATAAGTATCTCATGATAAGATTTTCCTGCATCTGAGTTCTCACTGTCTTTAGACACAGACTGCCACAGACTGCTCTAAAGTACTGAAAAATGGCTGTGCTAGGATTTAACCTGATTAAATTCTATCACTGAGTCAGTGAAACAGATGCCCTGATCCTAAATATGTTTGGAAGGAAATCTCAGCAGTTTTAATAGGACCTACTTGCCAATAGCTTGCCCAGGGGCCTGTTTTTGTATATTGATCATAAATGTGATGTGTAGACAAAAGATTCACTATGATCAATTTCAGTGACGGAGCATCCAGAAAGTCCCAGATTCATTTCATTTCAAAAACTTGTGTGAAAATGGGGGGGGGGGGGGGGCTAGGAGTCACTGTTGGTCAAAGCAGACAAAATAGGCTAAGGACATCACATCATCTCCTTTCTTATCGAGGTTTATCACACGGAGATTTTTTAGAGCTTTTGCAAGTCTGTTGCAATGTGACTGCGTTTCCAACGATGCACATTCCCGTCAGAATGTGAATGTGTTATTAGACGCCATTCCTTTCTATGGGAGCTCCTTGCAAGGTGCTTCCGCAGTGATTCCAAAGTGACCCCTCATTTTGGTAAAACCGAAAAAAAAGTGAGTTCACAGAATTCACTTCCAGGCTCACTTCGATTATATTTCGTATTGATCTGGTGTGGAAAACTACTCCGATGTCACACCTCTTGGCCCCCTGCGTCCTGGTCCGTCATCCTCCTCCTCCTCCTTCATGCCATCTCACCCCCTCTGCCACCCTGCAACCCATCCCATCATTCCCATCATCCCCTGCCTTCTCCTGCATCCTGATCCTGGCCCCAGGGACCCCCAGCGAGCTATCCTATCATCCTCTGTCTTCTCCTGCATCCCAATCCTGGCTCCAGTGACCCTCCAGCAACCTATCCCATCATCCCCTGCCTTCTCCTGCATCCCAATCCTGACCCCAGTGACCCCCTGCCATCCATCCCATCATCCCCCGATTGCTCCTGCATCCCCATCTCACCCTCTCTGCCAAACTGCCATCTATCCCATCATCCCCTGACTGCTTCTTCACCCCGATGAACGATGACAGCTAAGGAGGGAGCAGGGAAGGAGGACAGCATCCAGAGCCCCACTGAGCATGTGCAAGGGTGCCGATTCGAATAGTTGAACCCTCCAGTGTGGTAATACAATGTGCACTCACTCTGCTTTGCTTGAATCCGCATCACGTGACTTGCTTGGAATAGAACTGACTCCGCTTCCCCCTCAGTTCAGAAGGGAAGCAGAAAGGCAACCAGGTGTGGTAAAACATCACGTTTTAACCTTAATTCGCATTGCTAGACAGGAGTGACTCTGGATCTGGAGAGAAAAAATCACGCTTTGCATTTCTAGAACAGGAGTGACTGCGGATCTGAGCTGCAACCCCCCCCCCCAATGTGATAAGGTCCATCATATCAGTGTTAATGAAGGCAAATACATACATATTGGATTGGGGGGATGAGGGAGAGGAGGAGACACTGATACCACATGATTGTACAATCCTAGAACTGCCAAAGGAGTAACTTAGTACACCTGTGGACTAATGCTATACCAGTGCTATTGGGAATCTACTGACAGGTTTCTCTGTCAATGAAAAGGTGCAGGCTAGCCATGCTTCAAAAACAAGGCAGCAACAAGAAGTAGATGGCATTGTGTGACAGGTATGGCCAAAGATACTATTTAGCTTTTATGGTGGTTTAAAAGCAGTGTCTGGTAGAGCCCTAAATCAGGGCTGGCCAAAATATCAGACTGTAAAAGATTTATTGACCATCATAAGCTACAGACAGACACTCCTTTTGTGCCTGCCCTCTGAAAGCAAGTCTGTAGTATAAATAAATGGCACATATCCTAACTCCTAGGTGAGACATTCCAAGCAAGAATGGAGAGTAAATGCAGCGGCATGAAATGGGCTTAACTCCTTGCAAGTGGCTGCAGGTACCCAAAAGGTGCCAATCTTATTATTATTATTATTATTATTATTATTATTATTATTATTATTATTATTATTATCCTTTATTTATGAAGCGCTGTAAATTTACACAGCGCTGTACATGCAATCTTTTTAGTTAGACGGATCTCTGCCCTCGGGCTTACAATGTAAAAAGACATGACACAGAAGGAGAAGGGAGTGGTGGAGGGAAAGGGTAAGAGGTCCAGCAGTTCCTCTCAACCTCCGAGGCCTGGACCAAGGCAGATGGACTGGAGGGAGGGCTTGGCTTCATAATGGATGGTTAATCATTTTCCAGGGAAAATACATACTCTAACCCTGTATCCTCTGGGTCCTGGTAGTCTTTTTTCTCTGTGTATCAACATATCATCAAAGAGGATGATGGGAGCTGCAAAATGAGCAGGATCTGAGTCATCAGAGAACCACATAACAGGCATCTAAGCAACAATAGAATGGCTGGGTAGTGTAAGGTAGTTCTGAGCTTCACCAGATGGAACAAATCTGTTGGGATGCTGTGGTACTTGTTGCTGTAGTTCTCAGAGGTTTTTATCTGAACAACATTTCTCCTGTCCTGGACTATTTTTTGGCACAGCTACAACCTTTTATTCCCACCTTCCAAGTGGGTTTGTTTCTTTTTAATTCCCGAGATCTATCAGAACAATATGTTTTCTTCTCCTTTCCTTCCCTTCAATTTTTTTAGTTATAATAGAATTGCCAGAGTTAAAACTGTACCTTTAAAGGTTGTTTAGAAGAGGGAACTTCAGAAACTATTGCTTGTTACCTGGTTGCATAACAAGCAACACCAGCTGAAAACCTGACTTCTACAAATGTACAGTATTAAAGGTACATGAACCATCTCCAGTTTTCAAACTGGCAACCATATGCATCAGTGAAATGACACTTTTGACTATAACTCTTTAATCCCAAAATAAATAAATTCAAAAAGAAGAAAATCTGCATTTCAACCCACAGTAGAACAGATCATTCTGTTTTTTAAAAAATCTCTTTGGAAGAGCCCTAGCACAGACTTAAGAAACAGCTACCAGTCAGCCCACAGAAAGGATAGAATTAGTGCACATGGAAATGACAACAATCAGCAAAAACCATGGAGCTATATTGCAAGTACTGACAAATATTTAGACCAACCTATAGAGCCCTTTGTCTGTAAAATGGCATGGCTACAGGGTTAATATTTGATCAGACCCTTTAGCAGGTATTTAACTAGCAGAAATAGAGTTGACAAAAGAAATATCTCTTGCTACTTCATCCGCCACAACCGGAAACTTCCTGCTAATTCTTTGCTTGCACAGCGTTAGGTTTATGACCTCTCTTTCCACAATATCATTTCATAAGTCTTTTTTATACTGGATATTTGGTGTCCAATGTCCAAATGGCCTTAAGTGATCCTTCCCAATACAAATTGCTGCCACAGGAGGGCTCCATTCAGATCAGGGATAGAACAAAAATAAATAAATACATAAATATAGTTGAAAAACCAACATTCTTCCTCTTTGTCATGGTTTCGATACAGGTTCCACCCCAATTCCATTCCTGGCATCTGCAACATAAATTTTTAAAATAAAGCGCACAATAAATGATAGCATGGTTATCTTATGTCTGTTTCAGCTCTTAAATGGCTTGACTTTCTAAGAACTGTGTTATATTTTTGCAAACAATGTCTTTACCATATTTTCTTTTTCAGGGATATAAGCACCCAGACCTCTCATTTTATAATGCTTCTTCTTTCTTTCCACTAATCAATTGCTACTGTTTCTTCCCTTTCTCTATACAAAGAGAACACTGTGGTTTTCAGTATCAGGTCAATGTTTGCCTAGGCTCAAGATCTGTGCTGAGATGGAGAGGAGTGGTCGCTGTTGCTAGGCCCATCCCTTTAAACTTCTGTGGCTTTGGATTTTGTTTGTGTGGCAGTGGTATAAATTAGATTCTTCCTGGGCTGTGTTATTTCTCTTTATTGCTTCACAGATGGAAGGGAAGATAGGTTTGAATATAAATGCCTATCTTCTACCAGTTATAAGTTCTACCAGGGGGAGGGAAAGGCACAGCATTCTAAAAAGTCAAAGCATGATGTCTAGGTGCATCATCTTAGAATGAACCCGCCTGGAAAATTACTTTTTAAAAACAAAATTTATACTTCTGCAACTCTCCCAAAGTAGTTGTAGAACATGGGAGAGTTCCTGCTGGCTCAGAGACAATGTCAAGAAGCCCATAAGCAGGACATAAATACAATAACATCTTTCTGCATGTCTCCCTCAGCAACTGATGTTGAGAGGCACAATGGCTCTGATATTAAACGTAATATATAGACATTGTGACAAGCAGCCATTTATACTCCATGGATCTGTCACACCCTCTTATAAAGTTCTCTAAGTTGGTGGACATCATTGCATCTTGTGGTAGCAAATTCTGTAGTTTAACTATGTGCTAAAATATTTCCCATCATCTCTCCTGAATCTCTCACTGCACAGCTTCATTAAATGACTCTGGATTCTAATATTATTTTGCTGTTGTTGTTGCTCTGTGCCTTCAAGTCATTTCTGACTTATGGTGACACTAAAGTGAACCTATTGCAGAGTTTTCTTGATAAGACTCATTCGGAGAGGATTTGCCATTGCCTTCTTCTGAGACTGTGGCTTGCCCAAAGTCACCTCAAAGGGTTTCCATGGCTGACTGCATATTCAAACCTTGGTCTCCTAGTCCAACACTCAAACCACTTATGCCACAGTAGCTCTCTCTAATATTAAGAGTCATATTGTCCCCCTTTCCTCCTCCTCCTCCTGTTTTCTACAGACCATACCTAATGTTATATGTCTCTACTATAGTCCTCTTCTTGAACTACCAATCTAAATAAATATTGCATCATCAACACACTGTCAAAGCCCAGCCTAACCGAATAATTTTCCCCACACTCTTGTAAGAAGGTTAACCTATCCCAACAAGAACAGATGGAGAACAAGTTCCTTTCCCTTAGGTACCTTCAGTCTGCCAATAGTAGATTAACTGTGGCACAAAATGGGTCCAAAAGCACCAGTCCACTAATGAATACAGTTAATTGGGGTTAATTCATTCACCTTTATTAATCAATTATCATTATAAGCAAGACAACTGAATGATAAATAATTCTTTAATAATTTTCCAGACAGGATATAAATAGAAAACTAGGTTTTTCAAATGGTTTCTTAAAATGGCTGATTTTCAGGGCCTTGTATATGTGAGCCTTTTTCTTTCTGGAAACATGATTATCATGATGAAGGTCCAAAACACACTGCAGAAATAATCCAGTTTGACAGCCTGGGCTCAATGCTAGGGAATTCTGGGAACTGTAGTTTTGTAAGGTATTTAGCCTTTGTCAGTGAGCTCTGGTGCCACAATAAACTACAGTTCCCAGGATTGCCTAGCACTGAGCCACGGCCATTAAAGCAGTCTTAAACTGAATAATTTCTGCAGTGTGAATAGTTCCTGACATGCACTTATTCAGACAGAACATCTTGTCTTGGTCTCAGTATCAAAATGAAAACCGTATGCCTAACTTCGGCATGTTACAGACCGCCTGAAAACGGCGCTCTGCTGGTGCTGCATCCAGGAACCGCAGTAGTCAAACCGCACGGTTCCCGGACGCAATGAAAAGAAGCTGCAAAAAGTGGCTTCTTTTTGCACTCTGGAAGTGGTGCTACAAGTGGCCAATGGCGCACTCCCGACGTCACTTCTGTTGCGGGATGTGCAGACGCTATGCATCCGCGTCGTCAAAATGGTGGCGCCCATGTAGAACGGGCGCTGCCATTTTGTACGTCCCCAGGTCGTACTAGGGTTAGGGGCGTGCGTAAAGGACACCTTTTCCTAACCCTAGTACGTCCTGGGGACGTACTTTACGCCCATGCGGAATAGGCCTTGGAATGTGAGTAATTTCTTTGTATAAGGACTTTGGCCATTTAACACTCTCTTTCATTAAGGGAAACAATGGCAACCCTCCTCTGAATAAATCCTGCCAAGAAACCCCCATGATAGGTTCACCACAAGTTGGAATGGACTTGAAGCCACATAACAACAAAACACCTGCTCTTGAAGAGGCACATGTAGGAGCCGTGTGGTGCAGTGATTTAGTGTTGGGCTAGGATTCCAAATAACAAGAGTTTGCATCCTCACTGAACCATGGAAACTCACTGGGTGACATTGAGTAAATCACACTCTCTCTGCAAGACAATGACAATCCTCTGAATAAATCTTGCCAATTAAAATTCATTATAGATTTGTTTAAGGGTCACCATAAGTTGAAAAGGACTTGAAGGAATACAACAGGCTATATTATACAGTATAAGCAAGTGATAATATTTAACAGTGGCAACACTAAATAAGATGAACAGGTTATTCTTTTCAAAAGGGCAGTGTAAAATATTTCCTTTTTGCACAAAGTAGCCCTAGTAAGTCAGGAAATACCCTACAAGTACTCTCTCTCTCTCTCTCTCTCTCTCTGAATCCCATACATCTTTCTCCAAATGAATACATATGAAAAGAAAGGGATATAACCACAATCTCCCTATGCCTATGTCATCTCAAAGAGCTGGAACAGACACAACAGAAATGGAGTTCGTATTATAATATTTTTCCTTACCCTGAAGCGTTTTTGGTTTTGGGATGGGCACTGCAGGTTTGGATTTGTTTTGTTGTGGCTCCCCAGCTGCAGACTAAGGAAGTGAGTCTGCACATCAGAATAGCTTATGTCAGAGAGGTATAATGTCCAAGAGAAGACAAGTGGAGTAGCTGGGACCTAGGAGCTTCAAAAGTAAGGGGAAACACTGTTATTATTTTGGACTAGAACTTCCAGAACCACCAGCCAGCACAGCCACTGACTATGCTGACTGAAGAAAGTCTTGAAGGGAAGCAATTGGGGACCAGCAGTAGACAGAGTTGACACTTGTGAAGCATCCTTTTATAAATAACATCAGTGATACTTTAGCTAACACTTACTAGTAATGAGCAGCAGAAGGTGCTGGTAACCATTTCTGAATGTTTTATACCCTGAGATACAGGGTGCAAATTTTCTAATACTATAATTATCTATAGAATCCCCCATGCCCCATTCATCTATAGCTGTCTGGGCTGTTGTACTGTCATCAATCATGCTAGATAGATTAAATGTAGAATATGAAGTTCTACTTATTGTTCTAAGGGGTGAAACATTGATAAACCTAGTGCTAAACTTGTATCTGTTTTGCATCATCTCAAGCTTCATAATCATTCACAAGTAGTCAAGACCCACCATATACATCCTTTGGTGAAATAAATGTTCAACTATTTGTACTGATTTAGGTTTTTTTCTCAGTTTGAAGTGGAACTTATAAGTAGTATAGAGGGTGAGTGAGAGAACCTGAAGGTAATACAGTTTCACCTTAGCAAGAGAAAGGCAAACTGTTAGTATAAAATATATCAGGTATAGTTTCTCCAGGTATGTGACCTTAAAAATAATTATGTTCTTTCAGTTTTATTATTTTTGTTATTAAATGTAATGAAAACATGTGCTATTCTCTTTACATTATTACAACTATTCCAATAACATAATTTCCATACTTTGAAATGTATTTCTAATAGACTATTTTAACCAAATATCCTAAAACAGGTAACATTACTTAGAGCACTGAAAAATTGTTCCAGTTCTACTTTTTCTGAAAAACCCACTTCGCTGCTTAAAAACCTTATGAAGAGACAATCCAAAATGAAGCAAGCCATGTTTCTGAGTTTGCAAGACCTGAGAAAGTCTGTTATTAATAATGTGCCCAGAAATCAAAATAGATTTGATGGCACATAACAACAATTCAAAAAGTAATGTTTCTCACTTATATTATTAT
>NC_056522.1:321791171-321834680 GCF_019175285.1 Sceloporus undulatus | reverse complement strand
TATTATTATTATTATTATTATTATTATTATTATTATTATTATTATTATTATTATTATTATTATTATCCTTTATTTATAAAGCGCTGTAAATTTACACAGCACTGTACATACAATCATTTTAATTGGACGGTTCCCTGCCCTCAGGCTTACAGTCTAAAAAGACACGACACAAAAGGAGAAGGGAAAGGTGGTGGGGAAGGGGCCTCTCTAGTAGGATAATACATATAAAATACATAGCAATACAGGAAATGATTCAATAAAACAGACGACAAAAGAGCATCAAATAGCAAGTAACAATTATGCAATGCCTGGGAACGCTTCTCTGAACAGGATGGTCTTCAACTCTGTTTTGAAGTTGGTTAAAGAAGTGATGGCCCTTGCTCGCGGGGGAAGAAGGTTCCAGGAGTGAGGGGCAGCAAGTGAAAAGGGGCGAATCCGGGATGGGGCAGAGGAAATCCTGGGCTGGGACAGCAGACCTTGATTACCAGAGCGGAGGGCCCGAGTGGGAAGGGTTGCTTATGCTCATTTGGAGAGACTATGGTGCGTTACAGACAGGCCACTTGAATGCTAGGGATTTATGTGGAATAAAAGGATTGTAACAATATGTGCGAGCTTCAGGAATATCACTTTCAGGGCTCCCACTCCAACTTCCCCCCAGCCCCTGCACACCAGTGGGAATGAATTATTCCAACAATTAAGTTGAGTTGGCTGGCTTCACTGGCCTCATCCTCCAGCAACTCCTATATGAAGCTGAAAGGAAGAAGCTGTTTGTTGACAGTTGAAGAGTTTGTCTAAGAGCACCACAATTCAGAAAGGATGTTGACAAGCTGGAACATGTCCAAAGGAGAGTGATCAAAATGGTGAAGGGTCTGGAAATCATGCCTTATGAGGAGAAACACAAGGATCTGGGGATGTTTACCCTGGAGAAGAGACGGTTAAGAGGTGGTATGATAGCTCTGTTAAAGTATTTGAAGCGTATCATATTGAGGACGGAGCAAGCTTGCTTTCTGCTGCTTTAGAGAATAGAACAATGGATGCAAGCTCCAGGAAAAGAGATTCCACCTCAACATTAGGAGGAACTTCCTGACAGTAAGAGCTGTTCGAGTATGGAATATGCTGCCTTGGAGTGTGGTGGAGTCTCCTTCTTTGGAGGCTTTTAAACAGAAGCTGGCCAGCATTCAGGGGGCTTTGATTGTGAGTTCATGTATGGCAAGGGGTTGGATTGGATGGTGCTTATTTTCTCTTCTAACTCTATGATTCTATGATTCAATTGTTACAATCCTTGTGCTGTCTTTTAGCTTTTACCTTTCCATTAACACTCCTTGGCTGAGATGCTGCAATAGTCCACTGCAGCAAAAGTCTACTTTTTACATGCTACAATCCCCAACCTGGCCATTTACTGAGGGTAGCAGCAGTGAAGGAGAAATATCCAGCTATGTTTCTGCACACTGCAACAATGTCATCCTCTAGGATCCCTCATTGCTCTGCCTCCAGGTACATGCACAGAATTTGATGCTTCATTGTGACTGCCCTCTTCCACCTCTCCAACAGCCAGTAAATGGCCATGTTGGGGAGGGGGCATGCAGCACACAAAAGTAGGTTTGGGGAATTGTAGAAGGAGGAAGAGAAGTCTATACTCTACCACCACCACAAGACATATCCAGTTATACGTTGGATTTATGTTTACATATGTTACTAGCAGGATGTAGCCCTTGCTTTCCTGAAGAATCAGCTGTTTGTATCTCCTCCTGGCTAGTACTCTTGGACTGAGTTTTACAATGTTGCCTTCCCATCTGGGCCCAGTTCTCAATACAAACGTGCCAAGGCTTTTCCTTATAAAGAATTTGGGAGCATCTCCCCTAAGTCAATCCTTGAAACTAAAATAAAATACAGCGGCTGCATTGTTGTTTGGTGTAGGCTGACAGTTTGGTGTAGGCTGACACCAGTCTTTGAACTAACTCCATTGACTTCAGATTTTGAACTAATTGCACCAGTCTCTGAACTGACAGCAAAGGCAGGGAAGCAAAATATGAATAGTTGTGATAATAAGTAAACAAATACTCCACGGTCATTGTCCCATTCCTAAGAGTCATAGTTTACTCAATTTACTATCTGCCATGATGTCAAACTTGTAACTTGACTGGAAGTGGTTTTCAGATTGAGATTAAAAGACTGGCAGGATGACAGGACTAATATTAAGATTCTTTTAATTTTTTTTTTCTGGGCTTCTAGTTAAAATCCCATCCTTTTGTTTCTGTCTGCTGGAATCTCCAGATGACAGGTTGGAGAGCTCCTGAAGCCTTATTTTAAAAAAAAAAAATGTTGGGTCAGGGATGTCAGTTTCTACTGTGTACACCTTATCAGCATTTAATAAATCAATTAATTACAGTTTGCTCTGTACTCAGGAGACCTGAAAGCTCTCGGCAATTTGTACAATTTTTCACCAGGCACAAATCTACCAGCTGGCTGTCAAGATTCCTGCATACTAAAGACACAGGCCACACCAATGGGGGCATGTTGCTCTGCAAACATGTAAACTGTTGGCTTTGAAAATCCCTGACTAACTGTAGAGGGAACAGGCATGACACAATGCACAGATAATTACTTTCTCTTAAAATAAGGGAACATAGTTCTTCCAATTTCTTGCTACACCCACCAGTTCTTGCAGAATAACAATAATGTTTAAAATGTGCTATTATTATAAGCATTGTTGCCATCTGTTTATAGGTGGTGAACAGCATATTGGATTTTTAAAAATAAAATTTCAAACCAATTATTTTTATCTAATATATTCACTCCCTGAAACAGGTTTGTCTCAAGAGGAGAAACAATATCAATATTTTGATCTTTGGAAATGTAGGAAGATGTGCAGTATCCCTTGAATCAGTACAGTCCTTGCAAATGGCACCTTCTAATGATGGCGGAATCAGAGATTCAAGCTCTGGAAGCTGCTCTGGGTCGCACCCTATAAATGCTCACCAGAAAAGTCTCACAGTCTCTCCTATTCAGGTTTCTGCTGCTTCTTCTTTACTGGCACATGAAAGGATCATCTTCATCTGGGAGCACCTTCCCTTAAATAAGAATCTTTCCAGAAAGTAAGGTTAGAGCCATGTTGGTACCTAGCAGTAACAGTAGAAGCAACCCGGTTTGGCTTCCCTCATCTCCTGCTACTTCCCCTCCCTCCCTCCCTTTCTTTCTTTCTTTCTTTCTTTCTTTCTTTTTGATACACTTGATTTTCTAGTTCTCTGCTTTATAAACATGAGTTTTCAAGGTCTCGCTAGCAGGACTGTTGAGAATAGGGACATGTGAAGGTCCTTCATTCACATACATTGAAGCTGACTTGAAGGCAATTAACAACAACCCATTTGATTATCATAAGCCTGCCAAAAATTAAGGTGGAAACAACATGGGTTGCTCCTGTTCCTTTAGTGACCAACATTTAGTAGCAACAATACTAACATTGCCAGCAGAACAAGCCACTTTTCAAGGCATAGGATCACAATCTGATTTTTAAAAGTTGACAGCTCTAGCTCTTTCACTCCCTATTCTTGTAAATAAAATCGTCTGTGATCTCCTCACTTTGGTTCCTGTCTGTCTACCTCTGTCTTCAGACCCACCTATGCTCCCTTTTTGTTCGAACCTTCTTTGTTTATTTTGTTTTGCTGTACCATTGCCAGCGTTAAGCTGTTTTCACCCTACAGAACCAACATCATAAAGGTCCACATAGTCCTTTTAGTGAAGATTCCTATGCACTTTGTGGATACCATTTTTATGTTCAAACTGCATGTGTACAATAAGGCTCTTTCGCTGAAGAGCAGAGATCCTGCTTAGCATTCTCTCCCTTCTCCAGCTGGCATCCTATTGGTGGAATACACAGGCATAACTTATGTCTGTTTTTGGTCTTTGTAGAGGTTGGTATTCCCTTTCTTCTTCTGCAACAACCAGCCCCCACTGAGCTACCACAGAATCACTGAAGTCCCCCTACCATCCATGGTCATTTGTACCTGAAGAATACAGAGGGGGAAATCACAGTATTTGGCTAGATTCCCATAGCTAGTGCTACTATAGCTAGATGCAAAATGATTACATCAGAAGCTGAGACCTCTGGAGGACCCTGGAGGACCTCAATGGATGATGTAATCACTTTATACCTGACTATAAGGACATAGCCAGACACTTTTGCTATCTGCCCTCCTGTTCTTCTCCAAGCTCTACAGGTGGAGAGTTTCAGCAGATCTGTTGTAGATCTGGGGGCGTGATAAATGTAATTCAGCATGCAAAACTAGTTTGCTATGCTGATCCATGCAGGATTGTAGCCCTGCGTGCATGCGTGCGTGTATAAAAGATGTCCAAATGTTAATGCTATGCTTTTGTTTAAAGGCTCCCATTTTTTATCTGTTTACTTTTAATAGGTGGGAGTAAGAAGAGAGTACAACTGGTTCTTTATTTTTTTTGTGGGGGAGGTGCATAGTTCTTCTTCCTTCCCCATTTGTTATAATGCTCCTTTATTGTAGGGCAGGTAGTGGTTAGTGTGGACGTTGGGAAATACAGCCACATGTGACCCAAACACCAATTTATTATAAATTTTTAAAAGCACTGAAAACAATACAAACACACTGAATCCACCACAAAATGTACCAGCTTTACTTTTCAGGTTGACTAATCTTCTTCCCTAATGCCAGAGAAATCATTATATTTTGGTTGATTCCCAGAACTGGAGTGATATCAAGTCACTTCTGATTGCTGCAGGAACAGACATGGAACCTATGGATTGCATAGACCCTTTGTGCCCTTTGTAATGGCCCATCCCTGGCTTAATGGGGCATGTGTGTGTATGGATGTATATAGCTAAGGTCTCTTTCACACCACAGAGTTATAATGCTAGAATCCCACTTTAACTGCCATGGTTCCATCCTGGGATATGACGTTTAGGGAGGTGTATTCAGAATCTTCAGTCAGAGAGCTCTGGTGCTTCACTAAAAGGCAAACTACCAGTTCCAGGATGCAGACATGATAGCTAGAGAGGAATCAAAGTGCTATAAGTGTGCAGTGTGAAAGGGCTTCAAGATGGGGAATAGCAATAGCAAGTACATTTCTATACTTTCGACGGGGCTTGAACAGCAAGTTTCTTCTTGTCTGACTGCCATCTCTCAGTGGATGCGGCTTCGGCGCTTGAAGCTCAACATGTCTAAGACTGAGCTTCTCGTCTTTCCACCTAAACCCACCCTTCATTATTCCTTTTCTGTTTCTGTCGACGACACTTCTATTCAACCGGTTCATCAAGCCCGCAGTCTTGGCTTCATTTTTGACTCTTCCCTGTCATTTATTCCCCAGATCCAGGCCACCGCAAAGACCTGTAGATTCTTTCTCCACAACATTGCCAAAATCCGTCCATTCCTCTCAATCTCTACTGCCAAGACTCTAGTCCATGCCCTAGTGGTTTCGCGACTAGATTATTGTAACCTCCTTCTAACAGGGCTTCCTCTTTCACACCTCCATCCTTTAATATCTGTCCAGCATTCAGCTGCCCGTATTGTCACATCCGCTCGCCGCTTTGACCATGTTTCTCCTCTTTTATCCTCCCTTCATTGGCTCCCCTTCCCCTTTCGCATCCGGTACAAGCTTTTGTTACTGACTTTCAAAGCCCTCCATGGGTTGGCCCCTCCTTACTTATCTGACCTTCTTTCTCCTTACATTCCTACTCGCACCCTCCGCTCTGGTAGTCAGGGTCTCCTGTCACAATGTAGGACTACCACTGCCCCCTCCCGAATTCGTCCCTTCTCGCTTGCTGCCCCTTACTCCTGGAACCTTCTTCCCCCACATGCACACCTCATCACTTCTCTGCCCAGTTTCAAAACTGAATTAAAGACTATATTGTTTAGAGAAGCATTCCCAGAGGTGAGCCCCTCTCTGACCCAGGAAGCCTCCTTCTAACCATCCATCAAGAAGCCAAGCCCTTCCTCCAGTCCATCTGCCTTGGTCCAGGCCTCGGAGGTGAAAGATCTGCTGGACCTGATCCTATTCCCCACCACCACTCCCTTCTCCTTTTGTGTCGTGTCTTCTTAGATTGTAAGCCTGAGGGCAGGGAACCGTCTGACTAAAAAATTGATGTACAGCGCTGTGTAAACTTACAGCGCTTTATAAATAAAGGTTAATAATAATAATAATATACCGCTTATCAGTGCACTGAAGCACTCCCTAAGCAGTTTACAATGTGTAAGCTAATTGTCTCCCAACAAGTTGGGTATTCATTTTAGTAACCTCAGAAGGCTGTAAGGCTGAGCCCCTGGCTGGTATTGAACTCACAACCTTGTGGTTTGTGGGTGAATGGCAGCACTACAGGCATTTAACCACTGTGCCACTAGGGCTCCAGGGAGGGAGAGAAAGCTATACACGCCTGCCCCCAGCGTAACGTTTTAGGTAAAAAATAAGAAACAAAGAAGAATATTAACAGTTGGTGCCTTTTCTTACTTCAGCCTATTAAAACTGAGCAGGGCAAATGTGAACCACTAAACAAATTCTCACCATTAAAATTCAAGTGTTTTACATCAACCCATACTTTGTTTATTTTATTTTACTAAGAACACTTCATGCAAAATTCATTATTTGCTCCTACCAACTCTCCTTGTTTTTAAATGGTATAACTTGCTAGAAGCTTAGAAAGCTGACATAAAGTCAGAGAGCCCAGGTGACAAATAACATGCAAGATATTCACAAAGAGTCAAAACATAAAGATAAGCGATGAAAAGAATTAAAGAAGTACTTTACTGGATTATACCTATCATTTGCTGGATCAGACCCAGCCCTGCTGCAGCCAGTCATTTGCCTTTGAGGTCATTCACCAGAAGATAATAAGTCTGTTTTCCTTGGGAGAGGAAATAAGTAGCAATAACTATGGCTCTATTATTTGCTTCCTGTGTTCCTTGTGTAAGCCCAATGGTATTGTAAGAAGAGAAAACCTGGAATGATATGAAAATAAGCTAGTACTTCAGATGCAGGCATCGATCGCACTTGATGAGGCAGGATGCTGTACTCTGAAAACTTTCACTGAAATAAACTGCTTAACGTGCCACATGTCTCTTTTTTCATACTGAATCAGACTAACATGGGCTGCATCTGCACTGCAGAAATAATCCAGTTTGACAACACTTTAAGTGCCATGACACAATGCTATAGAATTCTGGGAGTTGTAGTTTGCTCTGCTCTGGTGCCACAACAAACTATAGTTTCTATAATTTCATGGCATTGAGCCATGGCAGTTAAAGTAGTATCAAACCGGATTATTTATGCAGTGCAGATGCAGCCATGGTTATCTGTGAAAAGTGCCACCTAGACTGTTATAGCACAGAATTCAACTACAATAATCTGCCGGAGGGTTTATGGTGTGTAGTGCCAGAGTCTTGAAGGCTGTGGAATCATTGCTATGCATGTCCACTCAGCAATGGAAAGCACGGGGAGGCCTTGAGCCATGAATAACCTCTTGTCTTAACCTACTTCCTAGGGTTGCTGTGAAAATAAAAGGGGGAAGGTCAGATATACAGTGTTCCCGAGTTCCTGACAGAAGGATTAGAAAAGAAACAAGAACAAGATTTTTTATTTTTTTAAATAGATTTAATTCTGCCTGGAAACCTATTTTCTGCACAATAAATTAATTCAGGTGATCTTAACTCTAACATGCCATTCCCAAATACCTTTACTAAAAGATAAGTATCATTTTCCCATGGAACTTAATTCCAGCTAAGTGTACGTAAAACTGAAGTCAGTTCAAATATCTGTGTATCTTGTTAAAATTTTCTCTTGTATGCATTTATTACCAAAGTGTACATCTGTTTAATACTATAGTTAAGACAGTCATTTATTCTCTTCTTCATGGAAACATGCTTTTGCTTTTTCAGATTAATCAACTTTGTTGTGAAAAATAAAGATGGTTGTAGCAATAGCAATAGCACTTACATTTCTATACCACTTTATAGTGCTAGGCACTCTAAGTGGTTTACAACAAGCTGGGTACTCATTTTACTGACCTACAAAAGGATGAAAGGCTGATTCAACCTGCAGCCCTGCAGGATCAAACTCACAAAATTTTGGTTGCAGTACTGGCATTTAACAACTGTGCCACCAGCTCCATTCTTACAGTATTGATGTATCCACACAGTCTACACACATAGAGAGTCTGGCAATACACTGGTGCCATAGTTGCATCTATACTGTAGAAATAAGGCAGTTTGACACCACTTTTAGTGCTGCAGCCGCATCCTGTGGAATCTTGGGGTTTCTAGTTTACAAGGGGGAAAAACAGACAGCTCCAAAAGGTTGCCCTGGGACTGCATGGGGCCTGTTCATATTGGGGCTGTGACAGCCACATGTACCAGGCCCTGATTTGGGCCACTGCTGCAGTCCCCAACTGGCCTGCCAAAAAGGAGAAGACTTTTCCACTCCTTTTCAGGCTAGTTTTGGGCTGGCTCTTTGGAAAAGAGCCACAACCGAGGCAGCTTCAAGACCAGAAACATGGCCCAACAGCAGCCCTTTTGGGTAATCTACTTGAGGCCATGGTCTTTAGCCTTCTCTGACAAATGGTATTGGTATCTCAAAAAACAAGTGCTAGGATTCTGTAGGACGGAGCCAGTTACAGTGATGTCAAACTGCATTACCTGGAACAATGGATGAAAACTACAGAAAAAGATTCCATCTAAATGTTAGGAGGAACTTCCTGACATTAAGAGCTGTTTGACAGTGGAACACACTCCCTTGGAGAGTGGTTGATTCTCCTTGTTTGGATGTTTTAAACAAAGGCTGAATGACCGTCTGTCAAGGATGCTTTGATTTTAAGTTCCTTCATGGCAGGTGGTTGGACTGGATGGTCTCTTCCAACTCTATGATTCTATGATTCTGTAGTAATTGTAGTACAACTGCATTGTACGTTACTTCTGTACAATGTAGATGCACTCTATATTACAAGGTGCCCATAAACTACTTAGTTTCACCCTAATTCCCCATTACCCTGGCACATGATACAGTGGGCCCTTGGCAAGCAAGGGACCATTAGAAATTTGTGCAATGGCCCTATAATTACTGCAATCTTTTGTGTCTCCTTTTTGTGTGGATAGGAATGCACCCGCCCCTTTCCCCAACGGATCGGGGCCTCAGCTGCCACAGCGGCAGCCATGAGGCCCCAATCCGCCGCTTTTCCAGGCCGCAGAGAAGCAGCAAAAGGCCACTTCCCCTCGGCCTGGAAAGGGGTGTCCTTGGGGCTTCATGCCCCAATGACACCCTGACAGCGGCGGGGAAAGGGAGAAAGGGGACATGGCCCCTTTCTCCTTTGTGTCGCTGGTGCAGCCATGTAAAGGCTGCACCAGCGACACAAACAAAGGAAGGAGCTCAGTTTCGGAGCTCCTTCCAGCACCACTTCAGTGGCGCCAAGACATCACGTCTGCTCCGCCCCATTTGGAGGTGGCATGGCCATGACGTCGTAATGGCAGCACCCATGTAGAAACGGTGCCGCCATCACAGCATACTAGGGTTGCGGGGCGTCCTTTCCAGACGCCCTGAGGCATCCCTCGTACGCGTGAAGGCCGGTGCAAAGCACCGGTCTGTACAGCGCCATTGTTTCTAATCTGTGAGCCACTGTTTCGGTTTCCATATTTAGTGGCATATTTTAGTTAGAACTGAGTTTGATTCTACCGTGGTGGATTGTAGCAGTTTTATTTCATCTGTTCCTGGTGATTTATTCTTCCCAGTTGCTTTGAGTGCCGCTGTCACTTAATTTTCCAAAAATTTTGGTTTGTCTTAGGCCCGTTCCGCCGAGCGCGTACAAAATGGCGGCACCTGTTCTACATGGGCACCGCCATTTTGATGTAGTGGATGCTTAGCGTCCGCATGTCTCGGTGCCATTATGACGCCGCAAGTGCGCCATTGGCACCTTGTGGCATCATAAGAGCACCACAAGAAGAAGCTGCATTTTGCAGCTTCTTTTTGTTGCACAGAGGAGTCGTGCAGTTTGGCCGCTGGGTCTCCTCCGTGCAGCAAATGACGGCGCCAGCAGACCGCTCTTTTTGGGCGGTTTGTAAAGCACCATAGTTTCTTTTCGCATTTGTGATTCATCACATCACCTTTTTATATAGTTTTTTTCTAGGTATTGTTTCCATTGTTTTTATTTTACTATTATTTCATTGTGGCCATGTATTATGTTCCTTTTCTGATTATTGAGCTTCCCTGCCTTTGGTTTAAAATTTCCCTTTGATTCTGGAATCTTGTAGATCAGGTTTCTTGTTCTTTTTTTTTTTTTTTTACTTTCCGTTATTTATTCTCTGTCTCTTTATTAATTGTATGTGTCATATTAAGTAAGAAAAATTCAGGATTGGAGGGTAGTGAGATTCCAAGAATATTCTATCATGATATCTTTAATTTTTTCCAGTATTTTTTTTTAGCTAACTGGCTGATAATTCCACTACATCTGAAAATAGGAACAGCTACTTCCCTGACATTTCCAGCATTTGTTATCCTATTTTTGAAAGCTTTACTGGTGTTAAATACCAACGATGTAACATTTTTATAGTAATTTTCTTTCAAACTTTGGCAAAGGGTGAACATAATAGTCTTTTCAGGGACCTTTCCCAATGTTCCTGGTCTATATTGTGTTGTACATATTGACTCCATTTTATCATTGCTTCTTTAGTGGTTTCTTGTTTCAGTTCCCGTTTAATAAGATTTTGTAAAACATTGCTGTTGTCTCACTTTCTCTCTCTAACAAGATCTCGTCTAATTCATTTTTTTCTTCCTCTCTCTAATTTCCTGTCAATTTTAAATTTTTCAAATTTAAAAACCATTTGAACATGATGATGGTGGTGGTGATGGTGGTGGTGGTAGCCATAATGGTAAAAAGAAGTAACCAGGAAATTCTGTCTCCAGGAGACAGAACTGTAGACACAATATTTTGTCTATAGGAACTTTTAGGGCACTCTGCACATATGCAAGCCTCTCTCCTTCATAATTACTTCTTATATTCCAAAACTCATCACTAGCATTACATTAAGTTCCAGGACCACACCTTGGTGAATCCTAATTCATCTACCCCTCCTCTGACTTCATCGGAATGAATAACATTGTGATCTTATATAGGTCAGTTCTTTTAATAGCATTTGCTCTCAGGTAAGCGGGCAGGTGTGTACATGCCTTCAAGTTCCTGTTGACCTATGGTGACCCCATGAATTTCATAGGGTTTTCTTAGTCAAGGAATACTCAGTTGGTTTTGCCAGGTCCTTCCTCTGAAATATAGCCTACAGCACCTGGTAATTTGTTGGCAATCTCTCATCCTCACCTTGAATACTTTGTTCAGCTATGGGCACAACAGTTCAAAAAGGATGTTGACAAGTTGGAGCGTGTCCAGAGGAGGGCAACCAAAATGGTGAAGGGTCTGGAAACCATGCCTTATGAGGATCGATTTAGGGAGCTGGGTATATTTAGCCTGGAGAAGTGATGGCTAAGAGGTGATATGATAACCCTGTTTGAGTATTTGAAGGGGGGTGGTCATATGGAACAACTTTGTTTTCTGCTGCTCCAGAAAACAGGACATGGAATAATGGATGCAAGCTACAGGAAAAGAGATCCCACCTAAACATTAAGAGGAAGTTCCTGACAGTAAGAGCTGTTCGATAGTGGAACATATTTCCTTGGAGTGTAGTGGTGTCTCCTTTTGAGGTTCTTAGAGGCTGGATGGCTATCTGTCTGGGGTGCTTTGATTGTGAGTTCTTGTATGGCAGGGGGTTGGACTGGATGGCCCTTGGGGATCTCTTCCAACTCTATGATTCTATGATCCAAGTACTAACCAGGGCTCACCCTGTTTAGCTTTGAAGCACTGGTGCCTTTAGGGAGAGTCAGTGGGTATAGTGGTTTGCCATGAAAACCCACTGGGTGACCTTCTCAGCCTCAGAAAAAGGCAAGAGAAAAATTCCTCTGAACAAGTTCTACCAGTAACACCCTGTGATAGGATCGCCAGAAGTCAGAAATGATTTGAAGGCACACAACAACAACAACAAAATGGGCAGGATTGTGACTAAATGAATGTGCGAAGAGAGATCCTGCATAGCTCTGTAGAAACGCAGAAGTATGTCCAGAGAGGGCAGGAATAGAATTGCCAGGTGAAATAAGACAGATCTCTTACACTTTTAACTGTCATGTAGAAGCAGGAATTTCAGAAAGTTCCCTCTTCCCTGTACAATTAAAGGTACAGATGCCCTGTCCCTTATTTTACCTGGCATCCCAAGCAGGGAAGGACCTCTGCCTTAAACCCCAAAGAGCCATTTCCTGTCAAAGCAAACCATGCTCAGCAAGATGGACCCATGGTCTTATTTCATTTCAGGCTGTTCCTTAATTTCCAAGATGAGCTTTGATGGGTCTGAGGGTTACCACAATTTAAGCACATCTATAACCAAGTTTTAGTTGGATACAGTTCATTGGCACAAGAGGAAATGTGAAATTGTTGTGTTTCATTGCCTTTTCGGTTGCATTGAATGTTCTTTACGGAATGTTTACTTCCTCCTGGGTAACCCAGCTTCGCTTTGTGGCAGCACCTGTAGTGAAGTCATAATTCTCTTTTTGCAACATCACGGTCTGTTGCCATGGGAATGCGTGTAATGTGATGTTATAAATTCAGCACTAGAGCCTCACTCAAAGGCTGGGTAGGAAAAGAAACTCAGGAGCAGGAAGTCCCCTTCCTTAACTATAACAGGCTTTGATAAATAGCTGGAGAGGTCAAGCAGGATGACTGTGCTTTTCTCTAATTAGGATCCACATAAGAATTGTTCTGAATGGGGAGATGCCTTTTATAGTAACTGCTGATTATACAGGAGGACAGGAATGCCTGTGCGAAGGTTATACGCTGCTGCATTCTTCAGGCCTCAGTCCGGTATATGGTTTTTTTGCAAGCTTTTTCATATCCTGCTTTTGTTTCCAATTCTCTGTTGTTGTTGTTGTTGTTGTTGTATGCCGTCAAGTGGTTATCGACTTCTGGTAACCCTAAGGTGAACCTTTCATAGGGTCTTCTTTTGTTCCACTCTCTGGTGGCGGGGATTTCCCCCCACCCTTTTCCTGGCCTCCAGCTGTCTTTGACAGACAGTTGGTGTCAGGAAGGGCGAGTGGGGGCAAGGAGAAGCCGGCAAGGGCCCCCTTCTCTACCCCTTCTCGCCGTTCCGGCCCATGGCTGTAGAACCATGGGTTTGGGAGGGCGAGTGGGGGCAAGGAGAAGCAGGCACGGGCCCCTTCTCCACACCTTCTCACTGTTCTAGCCTGATGGTTCCCCAGTCATGGGTCTGAGAGGGCGAGTGGGGGCAAGGAGAAGCTGGCACGGGCCTCTTCTTCGCCTCTTCTTGCCGTTCCAGGCCCATGGCTGGAGAGCCATGGGTCCGAGAGGGGGATTGGGGGCAAGGAGAACCCGTCAGGGGCCCCTTCTCTGCCCCTTCCCGCTGTTCCAGGCCCATAGCTCCGAAGTCCAGCCATGGGTATGGGAGGGCAAGTGGGAGCAAGGAGAAGCCAGCATGGCCCCCTTCTCTGCCACTTCTTGCTGTTCCAGGCCCATGGCTCCCCTGCCATGGGACTGGGAGGGCGAGTGGGGACAAGGAGAAGCCAGTACAGGCCCTTCTCTGCCCCTTCTTGCCATTCCAGGCCCATGGCTAGAGAACCATGGGTCTGGAAGGCGGAGTGGAGGCAAAGAGAACCCGGCAGGGGCCCCTTTTCTGCCCCTTCTCACTGTTCCAGGCCCATGGCTCCCCAGCCATGGGTCTGGAAGGGCCGGTAGGAGCTCATAGAAGCTGGCACATGGCCGTTGCCCCTCCCCATGGACCTTTCCCTGCCACCTGGGGGCTGGGAAAGGTCTCTGGGGAGGAGCAAGTGGCATGAGCTAGTCGCTCTCCCTCCCCTCATCCTTTTCCCGGCCTCCAACTGTCTTGGAGAGGCCAGGAAAGGGCTGGGAGCAGGAGCCAGAGGCATTTTCTGGCTTACCACTGTCTGAGAGAGACAGCGGGAGGCCCAAAAATGGCAGGGAGGAGGCAGAACCAGGCACATGTGTTCCTCTTCTGCCTTTTCCCTCTCACCCATGCCTGGTGAAATGGCGTCGCATATTAATTCTGGCATGTGTGCCATAGGTTTGCCATCACGGCCTTAGGGCATAAGTTGAAACGACTTGAAGGCACACGACAACAACAAAATATACAGTCAAATGGGAAAATCAACACAGAATAGGATGCTAGAGTGAGGCTGATTCAAATGTTCTCTTATGGCTGCCCCAGTTGAGTTTACACAAAACTGCCCTAATGCACCAGGATGTCTTGATCTACACGTGGAAATTGTCATAGCTTGTTAAATGAAATAGTGAGCACCAGTTCAGGTTACTGAAGGTGCTCTGCACAAGCCCCATGGTGGGGAAGGAACCCACCAGATTTCAGGTGAGCAGGCCCTTGGTAGTCAAAATAGGTCCTGACAAGTCCTGTAGAGGAGACAGGAAGCCTCACTTCTGACAGAGTTTTTGGCTTTGTGTTAAACACCTCTGAAGAAAGTTGCCAAGAAAACCCCATGATAGGTGTGCCTGAGGTCACCATAAGTCACAACAGTTATAGGTACAGAGCCAGCACATGTAGTAGATTGAGAGCATTGGACTACAGACTTTATCACATGGGGGAAATTGGGAGTTTAAAAGCCTTTTCCCCAGGACATTTGCACTACCGTGGGAAAGATTTTCTCACACATCACACTTAGAAAGAACTTATCCTGGGAAGAACCCAGAATGCTCCAGCAACAAATCATTCATGGGATTTTCCCATGAACGATTTGCTGCTGGAGCATTCCTAGTTCTTCCCAGGATAGGTCCTCCTTAATCGCGACGGCATGGGAAAATCTTTCCCATGATCGCAGGAATGTCCTATGCCTTTTTAAACCCCCGATTTCCCTCGTGTGATAAAGTCCTAAGACTTTGCAGACCAGGGGTTGATTCCTGCTCAGCCATGAAACCCACTGGGTGACCTTGGGTAAGTCACAATCTCTCAGCCTCAGAGAATGACAATGGCACCCCCCCTTTGAAGGAATTTGCCAAGAAAATCCTATGATTGGGTTGCCGTAAGTTGGAAAGGACTTGAAAGCATATCATCACCCTTCAAGAGTATACCCCGGAGGGCCGCACTTCCTCCTCCACTGTGATGCAGGGCAGGCTGCCTTTGCCCTCCATCCAAAAGGGGGAAAAACCCATGATGACTCTTGACAATGGGTGGACTTAGCGAGGGTAGAAAGGTTTGGCAAGTCAGAAGGAGCCACAGACTGACTAGATTACCGCACTACACTCTTATAATGCTCCTATTCCACTTTAACTGCTCTGGCTGCCTCCTGTTGCATTTTGGGGTTTGCATTTTAAAAAGGGGCATTTAGAATTCTCAGTCAGAAGCCCTTAGGTCTCACTGAACTACTATTTCCAGAATGCAACAGGAGGCAGCCACAGCAGAAAAAGTAGAATAGCAGCTCTATAAGGGCTCATTCCCACTATGAAATAAAGCAAATTGCTGATCGGTTTAAATGACCATCGTTCCCATTTGAAACTGGTTCCTGTTGTATTTTGATTGATTTATGTCGCGATAAAGTGAGGCAAATGCAAAAACCCAGTTTTATCAGGCACTAGTTTCCTAGTGGTTCTTTTGAAAAGAATTGATTCCAAAGCATGTTCAACAAGTGGGAGTGACAGATCTGAATCACATCATTCTGGAGGGGAGGGACTAATGGCAGAGGGTGTAGGACATTTGATAAACATGGAGGACATGACCAAATAAAAGCTAAAAGTGCTCCTAGAAATATAAATTCGTGCTTTTAGCCATGTTCAGAATGGAGGACATTTTGGGATTTCCTCCTGGACAGAAGGCTGAAATGGAGGACACAACCTAAGAAATGCCAAAACCACTCTTAGAAATATAAATCCATGCTTCTTAGTCATGCTTAAAATGGAGGACGTTCTAGAATCATTCCTGGACAGAAGGCAGAAAGGGAGGACAAGATAAAATAAAAGGCAAGAACACACTTAGAAATATAAATTTGTGCTTCTTCATCATGCTCAGAACTGAGGGTGTTTGGGAACTCCTCCCGGATAGAAGATGGAAATGGAGAATATAGTCAATTTTTTTTAAAAAAAAAATTGTACTGTTTTTTAATGCTGTGAAGCTGCTCTGAGTCCCAGTCCTGGGAAAAGAGCGGGATACAAATAAATAAATACATAAAATCTAAAATCAGTCATATAAATGTCAGTTCATGCTTCTTAGTCACAGTCATGATTTCGGGCATTTTGGAACTCTTGTTGGACAGAAGGCTGAAATGGAGGACATGACAAAATAAAAGCAAAAGCACTCATAGAAATATAAATTCTGGGGTCAAGTCTGCTCCACTATGTCTTTAAAACCCTAGTGGCCTCAGCAAGAGAGAATTAATTGGACCCAAATCTGCCTGGCAATGTCTAGTCAGGAGAGCTATTATTATGTAGTATTCACTCAACATGTTTTCAGCCTTTCACTGCTGAGGGATGCCTGTAATGTGTGTGTGTGTTTGTTGTTCTTTCAAGTCACTTCTGACTTATGTCAACCCTAAGGTAGGGTGACCAGATGTCATAGCCACAAAGGAGGCCAAGGCGCCACGAAATGTAGGAGGACGTGACCAAACAGAAGCTAAAAACACTCATAAATATAAATCTATGCTTCTTAGGCCTCATTTACACTACAAAATAAACCGATTTTTGCATTGGATTGTTTCAAATCGATGGAGTGATTCGACACCAAAAAGATGTTCAGACTTTAAATTGAAACCTGCTTGTTTCAATTTAACCCACTTCACGTTCACATTAATAATAATAATAATATTTATTTATATGCCGCCCAATCACTGGGAATTAACAACTGGATCAATTCAAAATGGATTTTAAAATGTGTGACATCATAGGGATGATTGCGTCACAGGGAACCAAATCCAATCAACAACCTGTTTGTACATGCATTGAACTGAATCATGTCTTGGATTCGGAGGAACTGGTTTAACCAGGTTTAGCACTGACCCCCCCTGCAAACTGCATCAGAGAAATTCAGCGCCAGTGTGAACAAGGGATCTTTAAAGCGGTTTAAACTGGTTTGAAAACCGGTTTATTATGTAGTGGGAATGAGATTTTAGTCATGCTCAGAATGGAGGAGATTTTGGAATTCCTCCTGGACAGAAGGTTGAAATGAAGAACATGACAAAACAAAAGCCAAAAACACTAACATAAAATATAAATTCACACTTTTTAGTTATGCTCAAAAGGGAAGACATTTTGGAATTCCTCCTGGACAAAAGGTTGAAGTGGAGAGTATGTCCTGGAAAAGGAGGATGCCTGGTCACCCTGCCCTAAGGCGATGATATCATGGAGTTTTCATGGCCAGGTTTGTAAAGAGGGGGCTTGCCATTGGCTTCCCCTGAGGCTAAGAGAGTGTGACCTACCCAAGGGCATCCAGTGGATTTTATGGCCAAGTTGGAAATTGAACCCTGGTCTCCAGAGTCATAGTCCCACGCTCAAACCATTATGCCACACTGAGTCTCAGTGTATGTGTGTGCCCCATTATGCATATATCCACACAATTACATGAACACACCTACATTTGTATGTCTGTATGTGCGTGCGTGTGTGTATTTGTGTGTCATAGAAACCCACTAGGTAACCTTGGGCATGTTACTCTCTCTCAGCCTCAGGGGAAGGCAATGGCAAACCTACTTGGAACAAATTTTGCTTAGAAAACCCTGTGATAGTTTAGCCTTAAGGTCGCCATAAGTAAGAAAAAGACTCAAAGGAACACAACAACAAGAAGCACACATATGTATTTGTGTGTGTGTATATATCTGTGCATGCATACCCACCCAACCAATGCCAGGTGAGCTTTCTAACAAACTTAAGCTCTTTCGCTAAGGAGAAGTGAGGCCCTGCTCCCTCTTTGTGTCTTTGCTGGAAGTTTCCGGCAAGGACGACTCCTCCCATGGGGCAAAGAGTTGGTTTAAGGTCTTAGAGGTAACGTACTGGATTTGGCACTCATTTGAAAGATATGCCCAATGTTCTGAAAGCCTGTCCTCTGCTAGGGTCAGATGTTTGACTAGTTGTGGCTGGCTACTCTGTCATTAAGTGAGCTGCACTCTGTACATGCACAGAGATACTTACTTGTTGCTTCACATTATACTGGAACTAGCCAGTATGGTGGTGTGGTTTGGGCATTGGAGACTAAGGCTTGACTCCTCACCTGCCCATGAGAACTCACTGGATGACCTTGGGCAAGTCACACTCTCTTAGCCTCAGAGGATGGCAATGGCAAACCCCCTCTGAAGAAACTTGCCAATTCAACCCTGCAACAGGTTTACATTTGGGTTTCCATAAGTCTGAAACGACTTGAAAGCACACAGCAACAATGATATAGTTTGGGCAAATTTCAGTGAGCCATGGTTTCAAGGCAAGACTACTATTACCTAGTTAATTGTTTATATTGATACTATGTCCTTCAAATGTGGCTTCTAATAACATCCTTCATACACCACAAGAATGTTCCTTCAAACTGTCTGTCTGCCTAAGTGACCTCATGAATTTCCTAGGGTTTTGTTAGGCGAGGAACATGTAGAAGTGGAAGCTGAAAACACCACCTCTAAAAGCTATCCGATTTTTTTAAAAAAAATTAAATGATGAATGAAAGAAAAAATTACAATGTCTGAATAGTGTTACCCAGGAGGGCATCTACAATTGCATTCAATAGGGGAATTAATTTAGCTCAATAGGAAAAAGCAGGAGGGCTTTGGGCAGCATGTAAAAAACTGGGGTCTAGCCTATGTATAACGTTTCCAAACCAAGGAATGCTAGATAGCAGATTGCAAATTAGTTTAGTTTTATTTATAACAGGAAAGGGGAAATCAACTTTCACACAAAAACGTTCACACACACACACACACACACAAGAACTAATGATGTAAAGGTGGTAGCTGATAGAGATTTAGGGGTGAAACAGACGGGGCGGAGGGTGCTGCTTCAAGCTGTCCCTTCTGAAAACAGATTGAGGTTGTGGTGAATGCACACTGTGGCCCCAGTCCGTCTTGAAGCCAGCCAAAAAAGGAGTGGAAAATATCTGCTCCCTTTTCAGCTGGGAAAAAGGCAGCTTTTTCGCCCTGCTGTGGCCCCATGGCGGCTTCAAGCCACTCCAGCAGCATGCGGCATATAAACGCCACGCCACCAAAGTGCCTTGAAGCACTCGTATCTGGGCAGCCACCTGACTTCCAGGCAGCTTCAGGTCGTTATCGCCACATGCAGCTTCAAAACACTGCACTCCGATGATGCCCAGATGGTGGCTGTTTGTGCCCTTAGAGGATTTAGCAGGGGGTAATACTTTACCAAATTCAGCCATGGAGCTCCAGTCAGAGGAAGTGTTGAATTAGTCTGGCTCAGCACACAGTCTAGGACCTGGGTGGGCCTGTGTCTGTTCAGGAGTCAAGGGAGAAAAGGACAGGGTGGCTGTCTGAACAGAACTGAGACCAAATTGGCAGGCACCTTTATAGGACTGTAAAGGTCCCAGGTGCAAAGAATACAACTGGAATTCTGTTAACAGCCAGATAGTCACCTTGACAAAGGAGTCACTCTTGAACTTCTGTTCATGTGTAAGCCCAAGTTGTATCACTCACCATCACTCCTATCAGTGAACGGATTATGCAAATTCTGATTTTAATGGATTTACCCTTGCTAAGTGCCCTGGCTTCTCCCATGCTGAGCCAGCAAGATCACCATATATGGTCCTGATATGGAATGGCTAGTTTTCCTGCACTGGGGTGCCCTCTGGGCTACCTGCCCAAAACATCCCTTTTAATATTGATAACAAAGGTCGACTAGGGGTGAAGGAGGACTAGTCCATGGGGTAACAATAGCATTAGAGAGGGTGGCATTCAGTCTTCTCTGAAAGCTGCACTTGAGCTGAGGCACCACCAAAAAGTCTCTCTCTACACACACAGATGGCAGGGAAATCAGAAGCAAAGACAGGTGACCCTTAGGGAAACTTGGCTCCAAGTCAGGAAGGGCTTTAAAGCCATTAAAAAATGCCACTGAGATGTTTATCCCCAGAAGAATGTAACTTCAAAACACCTCTCTCTGAGAGGCCTTCTTACACATACTTTTGTGTGTTTCCTTTTTATTTGGATAGCTTTTGCAGAGCTTAGAGAGAGTGTGTGTAGTGTATTGTTAAGATGCTACTTCTAAGAATACAGATTATTATGACAGGTTTTCTGTAGCTACCACTTTCCTCTTTGTTGGTTTTATTTTATAAGTATGCTTCCTCTTTGATCTACATCTGCCAGACAAGATCTCTCCTACTGGCATTGATCATGAAACTAGTGAGAACGATGAAGGGGAAGCAAGCTGAGCAGTGAGTCTTTAAGCTAATATGACTAAATGGATTGATGAGCAGGTGTGATCAGTTAATTCACTACATAGGGGGTTTTGTTGTGGATTTTTAATTGGATTTTAACCAGGAGCTGTCTCTTAGAGAAGCACAGGGCTTTGTAATTTTTTTAAACTGGAAAATCAGCATCTTGAATTGTGACAAGACAGCAGCAGAAAGCCAGTACAAGGACTACAAATGCATTCCTGCTTCTGTCTACAGATTTTTTTCCACATAGGATTAACACTTCTCCTTGAGTTCCTTACCACCATTGATGCAGTGGTTGGTGTCACCTGATATGGTAACTCAGGATGTCACCCACCCCCCATTCACTTCCTTCTATACCACACCATATAGAATCTTTAGTAATGTTTTTTGTACAAAGGTTACTCGTAAATTGTAATTCCTATATATCACTGAATATAATGGCAATAGTTGTGACATAAACAACTAGCAAAATTAAAATTATACCTCTTTATTACAATATCATACACACAGCCTAAATGTATTTACATGTACATAGTTTCATGTGTTGGAAGTGAAAATTTGGTAAGATGTGATAAGTTTTTATTTATTTATTTTTAAATTAAAAGAAATCATGGTACCTCCATGCTGGTATAAGTGGTATCTGGTGTGTTTCTGTCTAAAGGATCCTAACAGAAGGTTGTGTTCTTGTTTTTACATGAAATATATAGCATACTTTCAATTTAGCTGGAGATGTGGAAATGTACCTGAGCACTGGAATGTCTAGCGATAATACTGGTTGAAAAAAGTTACAATCTGAAGTAAACTCCCCAAAATCCTGCTCAGCCTAGTTGATGGCCATGCTGGGCGGGGTGGGGGGGGATTCTTAGGGTTGTAGTCCAAAATGTTAACACTTCCAAGCTCTAATTCAACAAAGGCTACCACTTGCCTGTTGAAGGAAAGGCTATATCCCAGAAATGATGTGTCCCTAGATTTCCAGATTCCAAGGACCTGCCAACCATGTTAATGCCCCATTAGGATTTTTTATTCTTGTGTGCTCTTCCAGGGTCAGAAACTGAATAAACATCAAGATATTAGGAATTGGATGAAATAAATTTCCATCTTTCTTCAGTTCCTGTAGTGTCTTTGTCTGCTGAGAAAGAAATGATTGATTAGTTGAGAGAAGATTCATTGATGTTCTCACAATAATGCTTACTTTAGGGTACCATCCAATTTTGGCTCAATTCATTCACCAATCATACAAAAGCAAGATAACTGATAATTTTAGCACATTTGAGCACATTTACTAGCAGAACTAACTTCCAAATAATTTTCATTTATTATTTACCAATATTTACATCTGAAAATTTCAAAGTGGTGTACAACACTAATAAAACATATACTGTACAAATGCATAAAAGCAAGATACAGTTATTTGTGGGATTTTCAGGCTATGTGGCCATGTTCTGTAAGAGTTTATTCCTGACATTTCACCAGCATCTGTGGCTGGCATCTTCAGAGAATGCTAACCTGGAAGAAAAAGAGAGAGAGAGAGAGTATGTGTGTATACACACACACACACTGTGTGCTGTGTGACCCTGGATGAGGAGGAGTGAATCCCATGTTAATCTGTGTATTGTTCTGTGGTTAATGGCCTTTTCAGGGTAGGAGGATATGCAAAAGAGGATTAGTGTCTGCTAATTGGTGATCATTGTTTGCTGGAGAAGCCTCTGGCCCCAGATGCTGGTCCAAAAAAACCCACAAAAAAAACTATGGATGCCGACCATGAAAGCCTTCTACTTCACACAAGATACAGTTATTTACCTTATCCATAAAATAGATGGCAGTCTGGACTATGCAGGAAAGGCTTGCAAAAAAAAAGGTAAAACAAAATGCATCTAAAAATGAAATATTGATGGAGTACATGTGATATTGGAGGGAACAATATTCTGTATGGGAAGTTGTGTCGCACTAAGTGTCCTGCTCAAAACAACTGTGGTTTGGATCTCAAGAAGGTGTGGCACCAGCAGGAGGGCCTCTCTAGATAATATCACAGACTGAATGCTTCTATATTGAGCAAGTCAGAGTCTAAGGTAACCAGTTTCCAAGTTGTTTAGGGTTTTATATGCTAACAACAAAACTTGGCCTAGTAGCAAATAGAGAGCCAAGGACAAATTGTTCAGCAGATACGGTATGTGCTGACAATATGCAACCCTGCTCAGAAGGCTAACCAAAGCATTTTGCTCCAGCTGCATTGTTCAAACTAGTCTCAAGAGCAGTCCCACACAGAGCACACTGTGGAGTCCAGCCTTTAACTTAACAATGTCTGGGCTAATATAGTCAAGCTATATCTGTCAAATAATAGATGCAACTAGCATACCAGGTATGCTGGTAAAAGGTATGCTGAGCCATCCTGTTCATCTTGGTCACCAGTGGCAAAGATGAGCCCAGGAGTTCCAGACTATGTATATTTAAATGGTCAAATAGATAACCACGCATGAAGCTTGTGCAGGAAGACTTCTCCCTACATTTTATTCATTGGCAAAAATGTAAAATAACAATTTTGTTCCAAAGCCACTTACAGGAAATTGACATATATTAGGATATTTTCCCTCTGCTCTGGTACTGTATTCTCTTTCTTTGGCTAACATCCAGAGCCTTTTCTACACCATAGTTATCATCCAAGGCTGACAGGTTATTAGAAACCCTTCCCTGCTACTCACCCATTAACAGGTGTGGAAAATAGTTTAAATGTGATAGTGTATCTAGGAGAAAACAAGCCATTTCTAATACCAGTCAAGAAGAAAAGAGGGCAAGGGGGGTCTTACTGCTGACAACAACTATCAGCAGCTTGTCATTCTACCAAGTTAACTATTCTGTTTACTCCTCTCTCATTTGGATCAACAAATTATATCTGTGTGTCATCTTGCATTTATATGATGTACCCAAAGGTATGAAACTGGTCATGTTATATGTAGAGTTTTATACATTTTTAATTTTATTAATAATTACTCTTTTGATTTGGCAGTGTTGGATACTTGAGAAAGAATTATTCCAGTTTCAGAAAGGCTACCTTCCATGTTGATAAAGCTTCAGCAGATTACTGAGCGATGCTCTACTTAGAAAAACCTCTCATTCTTTCAAGGCAGTGCTGGATTTATGGCCAAGTTAAGTGAACTATAGGGCCTTGAATTATGAGGGACTTTTAAATGCAAAATCACCATCATATTCTGAAAATGATGATGATGATGATGATGATGATGATGATGATGATGATGATGATGTAATGCTCAGCAGCAATCAGTTATGCAGGTCTAAGACAGCATAGTGTAGTGGTTTGCTTTGGACTAGGATTCCAGAAGACCCAAATTTGAATCCTTGCTCAGTCACAGAAACCTAATAGCAAATCACACACTCTCTGCCTCAGAAGAAGGCAATGGCAAACCTCTTAAGAAAACCTTGCAAAGAAAACTTTAAGTGAATGTAATATATTGTGCATTTTGGTTGGCCAATAAAAGTATCACTGATGGATTTTTGTTTGTATTTGTTAAATGGCCAACGCAGCTACCCCTGAATGTTTTAAAAGAGTGTAGTCCTAAGTCAGACTTGAAGACATTTAACAGAAACAACAAAAGTACCATATGCTTATTTTCTTCATGAACATCCTTCTTTAAAGTGTGAGGAGCTGATTAGATTAATACAATATTTGATATAGCTTACTGCAAGGGTGGGCACTTGTGTTGTTAAAGTGAAATTTGGAGAGGTCTTTAATTTACTCTTCTACACAGTCATTACAGGTACAGAAGCCCAGTCCAGTTTTCACTTTGGCAAGTTTAATGGGCACAGTCCAAAGCCTGGGGGGAGGCTGCATAACACCATTCTGACCTCCTCCAGATCTCTGGAGGCCCCACGACTCCATCACAGTTGCCATTTTGCGTGGCCATAAATGATACTGAATTATGTACCTTTGGAGCGACTCATGCTCTTTTGGGTGAACTGACCCAGCATTACAGGGTAGAGTGGAGAGGAATATTTGTGGCCAAAACCAAGTATTTGGTTGGCTGGTGCATTTGGGGGCTGGTGCAGGAGGCTTTGGGAGCTTGTAGAGATCCAAGGTGGTCTCCTGGCCACACACTTCCAACCCCCACTTTGGGACCTCAACAAACAGTGCTACAGTTTTTGACACTGCATCAGATGCGCTGGACACCAGAACCATCATGTCTCTATCCATCCCTGTTTCTGTGTAGGCTTTTACTCTTTTGTCCCACCAGGAAGATCACACTTATGCCATGGAGATTTCCCAACCCATCCTTGACGGGCTCCCACTTCCCCTGAAGAATGAAGTTCGCAGTTTGGGAGTACTCCTGGACTCGTCTCTACAGTTGACATCCCAGGTGGAGGCGATAGCCAGGAGTGCATGGTGTCAACTTCGGCTGATATGCCAACTGAGTCCCTACCTGGCTCAGGGGGACCTTGAAACAGTAGTACATGCACTGGTAACCTCTCATTTAGATTTCTGTAATGCGCTATACATGGGGCTACCTTTGTATCAAGTTCGGAAGCTCCAATTGATTCAGAATGCTGCAGCCAGACTGATCACCAAGACACTGAGATCAGAGCACATTACACCGGTGTTGAAATCTCTACATTGGCTACTGATTAGCTTCCGGGTGCAATACAAAGGGTCAGTTATTACCTATAAAGCCCTACATGGCTTGGGCCCGAGTTACTTAAGGGAACGCCTCTCCCCACATAATCCACCCTGCACTCTCAGCACATCTGGCACAAAAATATTAGAACACCCCAAAGCCAGTTTGAAAACCACCTCTTGTAAAATGTTTTCTGCAATGGCCCGTAGACTTTGGAACAACTTACCGGAAGAGATCAATCTTATACCTTCTTTGGAAGCCTTCAAGAGGGCATTGAAGACAAATCTCTTCCAGTGGGCCTATCCAACAGATCTCCTCTAATCTGATTTTGAACATCTGAATACGATGACCCAATTCTTACGACTGTGAGCAATACTGTAACATCTCTTCCCCTTTTTATTTTTGATTGATGTATTTTGTATGTATTTTATGATGTTTTTACTGTTGTAATCCTGCTTCAATCCGAAGGGAGAAGCAGGAGATATAAATAAAAATAATAATAATAATAATTATTATTATTATTATTATTATTATACCATGCCATCAGAGTTTGCCCAAGAAATGTTGTGGCAAAGAACAAGGTGGCTTCCCCTCCCATTTTCACATGAAAAACAAATTGGCCTGGCCCTTGAATGTTTCTTTGACACTGACAACGGGACAGCATTCTCCACTACACCTGAAAGCAGCTGACTAGCTTAGGAGATAAAGGATAGGCTGTGTGACACACAGTTGTCTTCTCCAACACCTTACTGCCACCTCCCAGTATGTCTTCAGTGATTACCTCACTCTCCTTAAAGGTAGAGCCAGTCCTGCACTATCTGTATAGCACTGGGCTATGTTGGGGGCATGGTGAGGAGGAAGATCTAAGGCCCTATTCAGATGGTGATAATAATCCAAGATGAATCCAGGTTGAATCTGTTGTTCAGATGCATCCCAAATGCCCCCGGTTAGGTTTGGAGGAGAGAGGCTACAAAACCCTCCACTCACCCTGAGATAATTGATACTGGGTTTTTTCCCCAATTTTTTTTTTTTTTAAGATTTGCATTGTTGGCAGTATGAATAATGGATGCGAATAGACCCCGAATGAACTGGAATGAAACTATGTATGCCTTGAACATATTTTGAATACATTCCCATTGTTGAATGCATGTTTGTTCAAGGCCTAGTATGTATGAGCAACCAAACTCCCAGAGATGCACAGAGATGCAGTTCCATAGTATGAATAACATACAGTGGACCCTTGCCTTATGCGGGGGATCTGTTCCGGACCCCCCTCGCGTAAGGCAAATTCTGCCTATGCTGGAGCCCCATTCTTTTGAACGGGGCTCATGCGCATGGCGATGTGTTTGTGCGGCGGTGCGCACGCACCACAGGCATGCACCCCATTCATCTGCATGGGATGCACTGCCCCTTGCACCCTGCGCGCTCCCCGCGGCTTGAGCACATAAGCTCAAAGCTGCATATAGCGCGCCCTTGTATAACATGGGTGCACTGTATTCAAAATGTGTGAGTGAGGTCATTTACATCATTTGGCTAAAAACAACAACATCTGAATGACTCCTAAATCACACAAAAGGGTCGTTTTGGCCAATTGTGTAGTTCTAACACTATGTTCCTTTTCCTTCTGAACATCCTTCTTTAAAGTAAGGGAAACTGGCAGAGAGCCAGAATCTACCCTTTGTGATATGCTACAGAAGTATAAGCCATTCTGTATGCTGCTGCAGATATGCAGACACAATAATGAAATACGTACATGTGCATTTATGCATTAAAAGCAATTATAACAAATAAAACATTTGACAGATTTATTTATTGTGTGCATAAGATTTCATAGATTAGAGCTGATTTTATCATATGGTGTGAAAGATTTTCCAACAGCAAGGCTGAAAAACTGTATGTACAGTCGGCCCTTCTTATGCACGGATTTTTTATACACGGATTCAAGCATACACGGTTTGAAAATGTTCCCAAAAAGTATAAATTTACCTTGATTTTCCATTTTTTATAAGGGACACCATTGTGCTATGTCATTATATTTAATGGGACTTGAGCATACACGGATTTTGTTATACACAGGGGATCTTGGAACCAAACCCCAGCGTATAACAAGGGTCCACTGTACATACTTGTAATGGACAGTAATTTTCAAGACCAGTTTAATTCTGCTGGAGCACTGCAGGGCCCTTTGCAGAAGCAGCTGTTAATCAAGAGACTGGCTGTGACCTAAACTGGAGGGTTCCTTATACCATGCCATTTTGTGGTGCTGACTTTGCAGGACCTTCAGTGACTTATATGAGCCTGACTTGTAAAATGTTAGGGCCAGAATCCAATCAGTTTTTGCACAAGTCATATTTTTTAAAAAGGAATGTAATACTGGGCAGGAGGAACTAGGGTATGAAGACTCTAGGAAGCTCTTCCTTGCTGCATAGATTTGTCTTGTGCTTGACAAGGATATTTCGGAATTCAGGAAGGCGAAAGGAGGAAAGAATATTTGGAAGAACTGAAACTATGGTCAATTAGGATTCTACACAGTGATCTTGGGTGACAAATTCAAGTTAAAAGGGACAAAGTTCCCAATCACAGCAGCAACATCTCAGCACTGGATGTTAACTCTGTGTGTGTGTGTGTGTGTGAGAGAGAGAGAGAGAGAGAGAGAGAGAGAGAGACCACCCTCCTTAGAGACTTTCGGGGGGGGGGGAGAGAGAAAGCCTTAAATCAGGATTATTTTTGGCACTGGATGGCCCTCAGAAGCAGACATAAATTGGTCCATTCCATCATTATTCTGTGATCTGAGACTGAAGGCCTCAGCAAGAGTATTCATAATTAGTCATTGCCATGTAAAAAAAAAACCAAACCCAGTTTCCCACAAGCTGGAAAGCCTCATTGGGAAGAATAACAGTCTAGTGAGAATTTTGTGCAAATTTCTCCTGGTATTTGACATCTTGTAATGTTGTGCAGGAATTCTGCAGAGAAATATGGGGAGGGGGGGGTCTCCTCACAAAACCTTTGTTTTTTGCACCCGGATAACACTTTTCTGCACAGGAAAACTGTTTTCTGAATAGAAAAAAAATTGCACAAGAAACAGGGTTTTTTCTTCCACAGAAAAATTTCTCCACAGTACATTGGGACATCTGAATACAGGAAGAATACTGCAGACAAATATTCATTTTCTCTCACAGAGGATGTCGTTGAATGTTCCAGTTTTCAGTGAAACACAAAGCTTAGTCCAGTTCACTTTGGTGCATGGGATCTTGTTTGCTACCATGGGCAGCAAAAGTCTTGGGCCAGCCCTGCTAGTATCCCAAGGGGCAGAAGAGACAGATACAATGACTACTGTTCACCAGCATCCAAACCAATAATCTAAATAGCTGGCAAACTGAACTCCAGTGTATGAAACTGATAAACTTGGTATGCAATTGGAATAGTGATGGTTCAAGCCTTTCAAGAGTTTCAGTAAGTTGCGTTCCTCATCTGCCATCCCATGCTGAGCAGTCTATTTGGCTATGTAATGGAGGTTTGGTATGTGGGGTTTCCCCTCTTCTGTTCTCATCTGTCCAGTGTAAACAGAAGAATGTTAAGAGTTTACAAAGAAAATGTTTCTCAACCATACTAAATGTTAGCTGCATGTCAAATACATTGTTGTTGTGTGCAATTGAGTCATTTCTGGCTTAAAGTGAACCTATCATGAGATTTCCTGAGCAAGATTTCTCATTTGTTTCCTCTAAAGATAAGAGAGTGTGACTTGCTCAAGGTCCACCCCAATGGAGATAATGGCAAGTTCTCAGGGTTTCCATGGCTGGAAAGCAGTGGCGTCACTAGGGTTAGTGACATCCAGTGTGGTAACTCATGGTGTCAACCCCACTGACCTCCTCCCACACCACACCATACAGAATCTTTAGTAATGTTTTTTGTACTAATGTTACTTATACAATAGGCCCTTGCTTTATGTGGGGGATCCGTTCCAGATCCCCCTGCGTAAAGCAAATAATGCGTAAGCTTGAGCCCCATTATAATCAATGGGGCTCATGCTTGCCATGCGGCTGCGCATGCAATTCGCGAGCCCCATTGGATATAATGGGGCTTGTGCTCACCGCGCGCGTACATATCCCTCGACAGCTTCAGTGTATGCTGAAAGCCACCTATAAGAAGGCCGTGTATGGTGCGGGCTCACTGTATATCATAATTCCCATATATCACTGAATGTAATGGTAATGGTTGTGCATAAACAACTAGCACAATTAAAATTATAATATTAAATCACAACATCACACACACAGCTTAAATGCATTTCAATATACATAGTTTCATGTGCTTAAAGTGAAAATTTGGTAAAAAGTGTTGTTTTAAAATTATTTTTATTTTTTTAAAATTAATGTTTTGAAATTTGAAATTTTAATTTAAAAAAAAGTGGGGCCTCTCTTTTCTCCTCCCACTGAGCCTTACCCCTCCTACACACACACACACCATCTCTTTATCATTTTAACGGGATACAAGTGAATGTCACAGCTTATTTCTGCCAAAAGGGAGACGTTTGAGGAGCAGTGGCATCACCCCCACTTAGGGTGTCACCTGGTGTGGGCTGTACCTCTTGCACCTCCCTAACAATGCCACTACTGGACAGGGATTTGAATCCTGGTCTCCTCAGAGTCCTATTCCAGCATCTAAACCACCACACCATGCTGCTACACCACACTGGCTCTGGATAACAAATATATACCTTGGCATAACTGTTATCCATCCATTCTCAATTACCCTAAGTGGGTTGGTTATGGACAAGAGGCACACAGTCCAGTAAAAGTGGACAGAGATGCAGCACCAGAGGCAGCATCCTTTCTGACTTGCCTTGACCATTATTCCTCCAGTGCATTGTATGGCAGCCAAGTTCATCCCAAGGCATCATTATTCTGTAACAGCTTATAAATGCATGCTGGTTTGGGTACCTTTGTTTGCTTTCCCCACTCCTCTGCCACAGTTGTTCCCCCACAACCAAAAGCCTACATACAGGATAGCTGAAAGCTCTAGAAAATCAAATGGAGAGGAGCAACTCATGACATAAACCCCTCCCACCCCCATTTTCATTTGCACAGACGTAGTGAATTAATGCAGGGGGAAAATGGGCCAGTAAGCATTTTCTTTGTATGTGTGCAGACGTTCTTTCATAAGAATCGCAGGTGTCGGAAGCTAAGGTTGGCTTCTGTAGTATGCAGCAGAGGTACCTGAAAGAGCTAGTCTTCTTCCTATATGCCTTTAGCTTTAAAGCTTTCAGAGCCAAAGGCAACCTGAAGTGCTTAAGAGCCTCATTAGATGTGAAGTGTTTAAAGCAGCTTAGCTGGAATGGTAATAAAAGGGCCCACTCTGAAAAGGAGTACTGTATTTAAGAAGCAGTTAAAGGGGAGGGTGTGACTCAGTCATTGTATTGCATTGTATCTCTCACAGAATCCAGGTTTTTTAAAAATGCATTATTTACAATTATCCCTTGGCAGTTGCTAGCCTAGTGGTGTCAAATCAGCCTGAGCTTTGCGTCTGCCCTTCTCCACCCCCAGCTCCCACTGTGCATGCATCTTTATTAATACAGGCTGCAAGCCAGGCTGGTAGATTCCCTATTTAAATGGCAAGTCCATCGTTAAGACATGTATCTAGTTCGATTTATATCCTGCTTTATCCCAAGGGCCTGATCAATATAGCTTTGTTAGACACAGTATAGAGAGAGCCTGCCTTCTCTTTCCCCAGTGTGAATCTGCTTATTCTAGTATTGTTATTTTTTTTATCTTACAGCTGAAACAGATGTGATGCTAGAGATTTGTGATCCAATCAGCTGGTTTTTCCATTCGCTTTAAAGCTACATAATGGTGGATTTCAGTTTCTATCTATTATGGGGGCAGTTAACTTCTTTTCTCATGCTATGTTTGTAATGTAAATCTCTCTTTCTTACACACATGCGCGCGCGCGCGCATGCACACACACAGAGTGCTGTTCAGCCTGCCAGTGGAACAATGCAGGCAGAATAAGGTGGCCCAATTTTATTCCCCAGTGAAGATAATGGCAGCTTCTCAGAGATGATTTTGACTGGGGAAATGGTGACTGTTGATTGGCAACATGTAGGTAGATCCCAGTGATTCAATAACTGTATTCTAGTTGGGACTCACAGTAGGAATTAGGTCGCAATGTCCTGTTTCAGCTATTGTGAGCTTCTGAGACAAAATCTATGGGGTCCCAAGTCTAAGTGGCAGGGGTCAAAGCACCTAGTAGGTGATTCAGACAAAGGGAATCCAAAGACAGGACCAAAAGGCAGAATCAGGAGTCAAGCTGACAGGATTGAACCAGAGAAAGTGAGCCGGGCAAGGGCAAGCCAACAGTCCACATTGAAGCACAAAAAAGGTATGATGTTCTGGGGAAAACATTGAAGATTATCACATTAGGGCCAAATCTACAACAATCTGCCTCTGTTACCCACTTTTAATTAGACAAACTAACACCCAGCAGATTGTGGGAGAGGACATCTAGTGAAGGAGATAGAAACCTGATAGACGACTGCAACTTTGCATCCCCATCCTGCTCTTCCACCAAGCTTTGCCCGCTATTCAACGGAAAACTCAGGTGGCCAAAAGTGGCAAAGGTTATCTCCCCCCCCCAACCTTCATCCAGCCATGTCTCTGTAATAGAAGCCAGGTCAGCATGCTAGTTCAGGATCAAGTCATGAGTCAAAGTTGTGTTTATGTTTACCTACCGGGCATTAAGCAGCAGTATATTCAGCCCAGGGGGCCTGTGGCCAAGGCTACCCAGCCTATTTGAGGAGGGGGTAGTTTAGGGGCAACCAACACTTTACAGCTCTCCCCTCTTCTCTGCTGATAACTCCATCTCCCAACACTGTATCTCCCTCTAATACATAACACGATATATAAGTGTTCCAATGACTGCTTCCTTAGTAGCTCCTCCTCCCAAGTTCTCTGCAGACCCCATACTTATTGCCAGCAGGGCATCTAAAGGTTACTTTAAAAGAGAGGGGAGGACCTTCTTTCTACTCCCCAGTAAACTAATTAGCCCTCACCCTCATCCCACCCCCTTCAGTGTCAATCCTGAAGAAAGACCAGAAGAATGGAGGATGGAACATTTTTCTCTCTTCTCTGCAGGAGTATTGGTGGTGCACTTCTGTGCAGGAGTGATGATCTCCCCTGCAGGAGGGCTGGTGGTGCTTTCTTTGAAATGTGCTGAAGGAGTGGACAAGGGCTAAACACCACAATGGAATTCTTTCCAGACAACCTTCCTTACCTAGAACTTTACCTAGAACTTAGGCTTATAAAACTGAGCTCCCAGAACCCCCTCCCCACATCCGAGCTCAGCTACAGAACTAGAAAGGCCTCCAGATGTGGAGGGCCTGCTCACCAGGATGTCCTCAGGATAGACCTCAGCCATTCATCTGTGAAACGCTTTGGGAAGTGATTTGAAGCATCGCATTATAACGATCTATATTTCTGTACAGTTTCGCAATTGTGATATAACCCTGGAACAAAAACGAAAGAGGAGTGCACTTACACTCCACATACCAAAATTGATCTCATTGCGGTATTATTCGTCCATCATTAATGTAAAGTTCCACTCATGCATTCTTTTACCTGTTATATTGTGACTGTGATAACCACTAGTTATCTTTTAGTCTGGGAGCAGCATCTGCCTCATTTAGGGTTGCCAAAGTGAAAACTGGAGGATGGCTCCTGTTCTTTTAATGACTGTGTAGAAAAGGGAATTTCAGCAGGTGTTGCTTGTTACCTGGTTGCCTGACAAGCAGCACCTGCTAAAATTCCATCGTCTTCTCTTTTATTTTTAACTTTATTTTTATACACAAAACTCATCAAATAAAACGTTTATACAAACATAAATAGAGATTATTTCCAATGTCTTGTTCAACATTGTTCAATAAAGTAAAATCATTTGTATAAATATCATAGTCTTTGTCTTCCCTTCTTATATTCCTTTATTCTTTATCTTTACACTTCCCTTGGAATCTAGTATGCAACATAAAACATTTCTCACTGTTTCCATTTATGACCTCAAATTTCTACAACCCCAAAATTTTTTCTCTTTTCATCTCTCAGATTATAACATAAATTTCCTGATTTTGACCCAAAACTATAATCATAATCATTCCCTTTTTTATGACTATTTCTGTTTGCAGTAATTAATTATCAATACCCACTCATTTTCCTTTTGTATTGTCTTATGTCTATGGGAATTTCAACTTCTTTCTGTTATTTATTTATTTATTTGCAAATAAAATTCTAGCCGCTGAAATCACGTACAGCAGAACCCTCCTCTTCTATCTTTTTATATGTTTTAACTATATTGCATTTGTTTTCCCCAGTTTGGAGAAAAGTTGGTAATACTGCTGCTGATAATAATGTTAGGGGTAGAAAAGATAAAATAAGGAAAGGCAAGAATCACATACACGGTATTCAAAAGAAAGTAACTAGTTGCATAGTATCTAGTTAGGAAGCATACTAGCCTCCAAAGAATAAACTTTGCATAATTGTTCAACATATCAACTATGAAGCCAGGAAACACATGGCCAAGCAACATCAGAATGTGGTCACCATGGCAAAAAGTTATTAATGAGGAAGAACAGACAAGGTAGGAGAAGCTGCAACAGTTTGCTTTTTGGTGTATCTACTTATCGGGCGAAGTTTATCAGACAATATCACTCTTATCCCATCAACATCCTATTAATGAAGTGGAATTGTAATTTACGCTAATGAAAAGTGATAGTGTGTGATAATCTTGACACAATCGTGCAATAAGGATGGGAGAAGGATGGGAACAATCTACTTCGTTCCCATTCTTTTTTCACATGTGATAATCTCCCCAGAGAGTTGCTCGAAAGGGACTCCCTTTACTCTCTTGAGGCTGTTTGGAAGCAAAGTACCACCATGCTTCCTAGCCTTAGGCTCAAGCTGCTGACACAACTACCACACAACACAAGGCCATTTCTACTTGCCTCCTTTGCTTTCCTGCCTTCTGGGCATGTTGTGGGGTGAGGGGGAATGGAATCATAAGACAGCAATGCTATGCCTGTGCAGGAGCAACTGGAGTCTGCAGGGCTGGATGAATCTTCTGCCAGTGCCAGTCTTCTTGCAGGATTTCCTGCTTCATCACCACTGCTGCATTTTAACCTACCCATCATACCATGATGAAGGAGAAATCTGGGATGTACTGCTTCAACTGGCCCAGTCATCTGGGACATTTTTTAAAATCCCTTCCATCCGGGATTTTTCAGGTTTTCCAGGACAAATAGCAATCCTAAATATAGTCAGTGGTGAGGGAACATGGAAGTTGGAGTCCTACAACCCATGGTGGACCACATGTTGCCCACCGTAGTTTGAAAGGAAATCATGTTCCCAAGTTCATGTTTGGGCATTCGTCTCTACAAGCTTCCTAAAATGCAATTAGATTTAAAATCTAGTATTTCCCACATGCAAAATAATTGTATAAACTAAAGAGTGGTAACTAGGAAATAAATTGACATTGTGCAAGTTGTGCTGTCATAATGATTTGAACTATTAATAAAGTCTAATGAGACATGATTTATCTACAAATCTGAAATTTGTTCAAATACAAGACTTTCCAAAAGCCAAGACTACTGACTTACTTTTCTATGAAGCACTGAATGCTCATATGGTATCAAGACATGAGAATTAATTTTCACACATATTTGTAGATGCACCAAAGGTGAGTCTAGGGGCAAACACAATATACATGTATGGAAAGCCTTACTCATACAGGTACAATGTTTTAGTAAATGAATGAAGTGTTACTGCTGGGGTTTTGCAGAATTCTACCATATCCTTTTCATTCAATACCTAAACTGTACTGTATTTCTAAATACTCAATTGAGGTTTTAAATTACTGTAATACTAGATATTTGAGGACAGAAAAATTAATGGAGGGCAGAATTGGGGGTCGATGCCTTCATTTGTCCCCTTCTCCCAGTCACTACACCTCTGAGCTGTATTTGTGTGCTTCTAATAAATTGGCTAGGTGTCATTCAGCAGATGTGCTTCAATACAGTTTGATCAGTCACTATGCTTCACCTTTCTTAGAAAGATAATGTGAACAGAAATAACTTGAACTGCTCTATCAAATCAACTCACAAACATGAATGTAACTTAACATCCCAATTTACAATTGGAAATAACATCCTTCATCATGAAAAACAAAATCAAGAATTATATTACCTTTCAGCAATGACTCTGTTTCTCAGGAAAGAAAAGACAAAATATACAGCACTCTCCCCCCTACCCCATTAAAAGACCTTTTCATGACAACTGGCTAATGAGCAAAATCCTATCTGATTAAGGTCTTTGCCTGCTGACAGAAAAAGAGTAAAGAGAGGGACAACCTAGCCTTCTATTGGAAAGATATAACAGTTTGGGGCAACTACCCAAAAGGCTCTGACCTGTGTTCTAATCAAATGTACTTGTGATAGTGGTGGGGCCATCACTAAGCCCCAGTTTTGGACTTATCATTTATCTGCACCTAGTCCCATCCAAGTTCTCATATTCAGGAACAAGGCTGACTCCTCCCTGAGACAAACTGAGGCAACAAGTGGCACAGTTCCTCTCTCAGACTTTCATCATGACTCATCTGGCCATTTCCAACCCTTTTGACCAAAGAGGTGCACATGGCACACAGCATGTGGCCATACTCTCCATACTCTCCTGTTTGGCAGGGAGAGTCACAATTAATTCTCTGTCATCCCACTTTTTCAGGTACTTTATAAATGTCCCAGTTTCTCTCTCCTTTTCCCACCTTTTCCCCTTGTTCCTTAGCTTACTACACTTTCTCTAAACCAAATTCAAAGTGTGAAAGTCATTTGCACTCATTTAACTCAGCAAGATGGGGGAAGAGATGTGGGCAGAATGTTGCAAACTGTGGCAACCTTTCCTGTCCACCACACATGGCCCAGATTTGATGTGTAAAATGCTGAGAGTATTTGAGAGAAATGCCTTGAATCCCACCCTGGGAGAAAGGTGGCATATTAATTAATTAATTAATTAATTAATTAAATAGAGTGGCCTGTCCCTAACCAGCACCAATATCTATTACCCCAAGGATGAGTTATGTGTTGCCCAAAATCTGCATGCAGCCCCCAGACCTTTTTGTGTCCTCTAGTGCTCCCTAGATTTTTTTAAAGAATTGCAGATTGCTGCAAGAATCATAGAATCATAGAGTTGGAAGAGACCGCAAGGGCCATCCAGTCCAACCCCCTGCCATGCAGGAAATCTAAATCAAAGCATCCCTGACAGATGGCCATCCAGCCTCTGTTTAAAAACCTCTAAGGAAGTAGATTCCACTACACTCCGAGGGAGTGTGTTCCACTGTCGGACAGCCCTTACTGTCAGGAAGTAACTCCTAATGTTGAGGTGGAATCTCTTTTCCTATAGCTTGCATCCATTGCTCTGGGTCCTGTTCTTTGGAGCAGCAGAAAACAAGCTTGCTCCCTCCTCAATATGACATCCCTTCAAGTATTTAAACAGGGCTATCATATCACCTCTTAACTGTCTCTTCTCCTGGCTAAACATCCCCAGCTCCCTAAGACATTCCTCATAGGACATGGTTTCCAGACCCTTCACCATTTTAGTCACCCTCCTTTAGACACGCTCCAGTTTCTCCACATCCTTTTAAAATTGTGGTGCCCAGAACTGGACCCAATATTCCAGGTGGGGCTGGACCAGAGCAAAATAGAGTGGGACTATTACTTTCCTTGATCTAGACACTATACTTCTATTGATGCAACCTAAAATCACATTGGCCTTTTTAGCTGCCGCATCGCACTGTTGACTCATGTTCAACTTGTGGTCTACTTGGACTCCTAGATCCCTTTCACGTGTAGTCTCATTCAGCCAGGTGTCGCCCATCCTATATCTGTGCATTTTATTTTTCCACCCTAAGTGCAGTACCTTACATTTCTCTGCATTGAAATTCATTTTGTTAGCTTTGGCCCAGCTTTCTAATCTATTAAGGTTATTCTGAATTTTGATCCTGTCCTCTGGGGTATTAGCCACTCCTCCTAATTTGTTGTCATCTGCAAATTTGATAAGTATACCCCCAATTCTGTCATCCAAGCCATTGATAAAGAAGTTGAACAGCACTGGGCCCAGGGCAGAACCCTCTGGCACCCCACTGGTCACTTCTCTCCAGGATTTAAAAGAGCCATTGTTGAACACCCTTTGGGTTCAGCCGGTCAACTAATTATAAATCCATGTAACAGTTACATTGTCTAGCCCACATTTCACTAACTTGTTTGCAAGAATGTCATGGGGAACCCTGTCAAAAGCCATACTGAGATCAAGATATACTATATCCACAGTATTCCCTTTATCTAACAAGCTGGTAATTTTATCCAAAAAAGAGATTAGATTTGTCTGGCATGACTTCTTTCCATGAAACCCATGTTGACTCTTTGTGATTATGGCATTGCTTTCTAGATGTTTCACAGACTCTCTGTTTAATGATCTGCTGTAGAATCTTTCCTGGTATTGATGTCAGACTAACAGGATGATAATTGTTGGGATCCTCTTTTTTCCCCTTTTTGAAGATGGGGACAACGTTTGCCCTCCTTCCGTCTGCTGGGACTTCTCCTGTTCTCCAGGAGTTCTCAAAGATTATTGCCAAGAATTCAGCTGCAAACTTCTAGATGTATTTTAGTCAATGAGAAAAAGAACTGAATGCTATGATATTAAATGTGCTGCTTCGTCAGTACATATACTAAAAAATTGGAACGATACAGAGAAGATTAGCATGGCCCTTGCCAAGGATGACACGCAAATAATATTAAATCTCCCATCACATTTGTTGTTGTGAGCCTTCAGGCTGTGTCTGACTTACGTTGACCCTAAGGTGGGGTCACAGGGTTTTTGTGGCAAGATTTGTTCAGAGGGGGTCTGCCTGTGCCTTCTGCTGAGGCTGAGACAGTCTGACATGCCCAAGATCACCAATGTTTTTCATGACTGAGTGGGGATTTGAACCTTTGTCTTCAGAGTCATAATCCAACATTCAAACTACTACACCATGCTGGCTCCCAGCAGTTCATTGATACTGTCAGTTAATTTGAAATCTGTTTTAACTGAAGAGCAATCTAATTCTTCCCCCTTTTTTTTCTTTTGGTAAATTATTTGCTTTGTGAGAGGCAGAATCATAATTACTTTAAGGGCAAGAGCTGGGCTATCCAGATGTGGCTGGACTACAAATCCTAGCATCTCTCACCTATGCTGGCTAGCAGCTGCTGGGGCTGTAATCCAACAGTGTCTGGAGAATCGTGTGATTCCCACTTCTGCTTGATGTTCAGGTTAACTTAAAATTTCAAAGTGAAAATTGTGACTGTGTAATATGGGGAAAACTGGAAACAGGGAGGTGGGATGGATGATCCAACAGGCTTTTGCATTGTCAGATTTGCTTTCCAGAAAGCAACCCATCACACAGCTGCCAAACGCCTTCACAACCCCAGAAGCCTGGATTATTTTTTTCCCTGGAGCCCACTAAAATGTCTGCATGAGTGGCTGGAGCAGGGTTCTTAAGAGCAGGCTAAATTGCATTTAGAGCACACACTCAATATGGCCTCATACAAATTAATTGCCTTCTTACACACTTTAGTTGCCCTTTGGTGCAAATTATCAGGGTGGACAGCAGGTGAGTTTCCTTGTTCTTTCTTTAAAATTTGCATAGGGAATAAAGCAATTCTAATTCCTTTTATAGATTGGGAATCATCACCCAGGGGATAGTGCCTAATCCAGATTAATGTTGAGTGAAAAGGATCTCTTTACATATGCCTTTATTGTATTAAGGCTGGCTCTTTCACATTTCCCTGTTTATGATGATGATCTTGAATGTTTTTTTCTGAGGGTGTTGGAGAATACCTCTGTTAAGAAAAAGGCATTACGGAAAGGACTCACTCTGTGTATCCTGGTCATTTCAGAGTTTCTGGTTTAGGTGGAATCTGAGTGTATACAGCTGTTGGCTCATTTAGATGCTAATGAATGGCATTAGGAGTGAAACAGTGACACACAAATATATTCTTAAGAGTGAATTGGGATAATGGAGCCAAACACTGCATGGGAAATATCTCCCTGTTGCACTAAATGCTGTGCACTGTCATTATGCTGCAGGTATTATTACTATGCTGTGGTTTCTCAAATTAGGTTGACTTCATACAAAGGGGAAGGAATTCCTTGTTCCTTTAATAGTTGTGCAGAAGAAGGAAGCTTGGCTGGTCTGTCATTTCTCAATACTCCATAGCAAGCTATTACCATACATTGTTGAAATTCCCTCTTCTACACAATTTATTGCTCTGCTGTAGGAATGCATACCCTCCAGCATTTCACAGATAAAAAAACAGAACACATGTGGCCAAGCAACATTAGAGCATGGTCAAGGTGGTAAAAGTCACTAATGAGGAAGAACATATAAGCTGGGAGAGGCTTCTGAAGTTTGCTTTTGTTTGAGTCCACTGGGAAGGCAGACTCAAGATTCTGTGTCCTCATCTCCTCTCCCCCTTGCTCAGTTAATTCAGTGCAAACTACTTTGAACTCAGATTGTAGCATCTGAAGTACACCAAGGAAGAAGGAATCCTAAAGAGCAAAGATATACAACTAAGCACAAAAGTCAGAACCACACAAGCAATTGTATTCCCCATTACCATGTGAGAGAAAATGGATAAGAAGAAAATTAATTTATTTGAGATGTGGTGCTAGAGAAGAGTGCTGAGAATACTGTGGGCAGCCAAAAAGCAAACAAAGGGGTCTTAGAACAGATCAGTCCTGAAATCTCCCTGGAAGCCAAAATGACCAAACCAAGGCTGTCATACTTTGGTCACATCATGAGAAGACACGACTCAAAGACCATAATGCTAGCAAAGGTGGAGGGAGGGAGAAAGAGAGGAAGGCCATATGCTAGATAGATGGACTTCATCAAGCAGGTCACGGGTATGAATCTACAAGAACTAAGAACAGTAGTAGAGGACAGGGAGTCTTGGAGAGGTCTCATCCACAGGGTTGCCATGAATCGAGATCAACTCAAGGGTGGTTAACAACAACAAAGGATGAAGGGGAAAGGCAGTGAGAGGCAGGAAACCAGGATATCTTAAATGTAGCTGAAAAAGTGAAATGACAGAAGATCAGAATGGTCCCCAACAAATCAGGATGCTTGGAGGATATGTGAAAATCAAAGGTAGAGAAGTCCATTGGTGTAGTTAAGATTGAGTAAATGAGGGCATTGTCTCCCAAAATAAGAATTCTGCCTCCCCAAAATGAAACAAACCCTAGCAGATACCAAGGGCACATTGTTGTCTAAGGATCTGGAGAAATGGGGCAGGCAGTTACCAAAGGAATACACACCAAATATGTGAATGATTTTCAATGCCTCTCTGCCACGCTACAAATTTGATGAAAGAAAATTTCATTATGGGACAGGATTCTTGTTATGGGGCAGAGCATTTTGACTTCCCCACTAAACTCCTGGAAAGGTCTGGTTGTACTTTCCTGCAATTAGTTAGCATGCAGTTCCCACAATCCAAAATAATATCAACAGTTTAAGAGTGACTTTGATGCTAAAAGTAGAATAGCTTGGAACACATCTTGCCTTCCCTTCACAATTAAAATTAATTGCTTCTGCTATATTTTTAGTCAGATCCATGGGCTTCTTCTTTATGTTTGGTCTCAAAACCACCAATGGAAAGCTACTGACAAACATTTGATTGCTAAAAAAATGGGGTGGTTTGTGAATAATCAGTACATGGAGTTTTTCACAGCACAGAGCCAAATATGATCAGTTGCTGATTTCTGCACTTCATAATGGTGGTCAAACTTTAGTGTAATGTTTGTGGGAAATCATTCCTTGAGCTAGGCTGGGTTTGTAATGTTCTGGACTAAGTATAGGCCATTCATCCCAGGGTTTCTACTGGCTGCCTGGGAAGACAAATGCAGTTAGGCTGTGGTGTTAAATGGAGAAGAAATGATAGATTATTATTATTATTATTATTATTATTATTATTATTATTATTATTATTACCACTATCACCACCATTTTGTCAGGTTCATATACCTGCAGGCATCAGATCCCATCTGATCTTGGAAGCTAAGCAGGACCAGCCCTGATTATTATTTGGGTGAAGGACCACCAAGGAATACTAGTTACTATAGGTTTTATTTCAGCAGACAATGGCAAGCCATCTCTGAGTATTCCTTGCCTCGGAGAACCCTATGAAATGACATGGGATTTCCACATGTCAACAGGCAACCTGAAGGCGCATACACACACCATGATTTGTGTGTCCCTATATTGGGAGAAAGGCAGGATATATATAAAAAATAAATTTATTCTGCCTTCCCCACTGAAAACAGGACTAAATGTGGCTTATACAGTACAGCTAAAACACCTCAAAATGTTAACATTAAAATATAACCTTTCAATAGCATTAAAACCTTTTAAACCATACATGTACAGTTAAAAATAATAAAGAGCAATTAAAGGGATATAGTTAAAAGCAGTACATCAGGCCATTAAAAGCTCTCAAAAGATACAGCACTCTTTAAAAACCTTTGGTTCTTGGAAATCTGTTGCAACAGAGGAGAAAACCCACCCATTTTTCCTGCTAATGAAAATGAACAAGAAGGAGACAACGTTATAACCATATGAAAGGAGTTCAGGGGCTAAGAGCAGCCACCGAGAAGGCCCTGTCTGACATAGCTATCAGACATGCCTGTGAGTGTGGTAGGATTGACAGAAGAGTCTCTCATGAAGACTTAAGGGTTCAGGTAGGCTCATGTGGGAAGATATTTCTGCCATATAGGCTGGACCTGAGCCAAATAGGGTTTGAGCAGCACTGTTGTTGTTGTTGTTGTTAACTGCCATCAAGTTGACTTTGAATTAGGAATGTCCAAGTCACCCTGTTATCAACAGGCCTTGCAGACTGAGGCCTGTAGTTTATTTGATTCAGACTGGGATGATAGAAGGCAGTAGAAAAAGAGGAAAACCATTTTCTAGATTCTAAAAAGTGGTCTTCCTACTGCTTCTACCATCCCAAACATTGTCTTTTCTAATGAGTCATGTATTCTCATGATATGGCCAAAGTATGACAGTCTAAAGGGCTAAACCAGGGGTCGGCAACCTATGGCCCGCAGGCCAGATCCGGCCCGCCGAGGCTTTTCTACCGGCCCCTGCGCAGTCCTGCCGCCGATTGCCGCTGATTGCCCCCATTTCCGCGCCGCTCCGAGTGCCATTTTGTTTTTCAAAATGGCGGCCGAAGTCTCGCATGATCTTTCCCAGGACGGGAAAGTTCACGTGAGACTTCGCCGCCATTTTGAAAAACAAAATGGCGGTGGAGGAGGAAGAGAAGGGCCGCGCGGCCTGGGGTGGAGGAGGCAAAGGATGAAGACCCACGCGGCCCTCCCCGCCTCCCTGCAGGGCTCAGCGCGGCCCTCCCTGCCTCCCCACGGGCCCTCGCGCCACCCTCCCCACCTCCCTGTGGGGCCCCGCGCCTCCCTCCCCGCCTCCCCGTGGGGCTCAGCGCCGTCTTCCCCGCCTCCCCGCGGGGCTCCCCAGGGCCTCCCTGCCTCCCCGCGGGCCTCCCCGCGGGCCTCCCTGCCTCCCCGCGGGGCTTCACGTGGCCCCGCACCGCCCACCTCCTCCTCTGTCTCCTCCGTCCTGCCCCCAGGCTGCGCGGCGCATGGAAGAGGGGGAGGAGAAGAAAGAAGAGGAGGAGGAGGAAGAAGAAGAGGAGGGAGGAAGAGCAGGAGGAGGCAGCAGAAGGAGGAAGAGGAGGGAAGAAGAGCAGGAATAGGCAGCAGGAGGAGGAAGAGCAGGGAGGAAGAGCAGGAGGAGGAAGAGGAGGAAGAGGAGATGGGCCAGCAGGAGGAGGAAGAGGAGGGAGGAAGAGCAGGAAGAGGCAGCAGCAGGAGGAAGAGGAAATGGCAGCAGGAGGAGGAAGAGGAGGGAGGAAGAGCAGGAGGAGGCAGTAGCAGGAGGAAGAGGAGATGGGGGCAGCAGGAGGAGGAAGAGGAGGAAGAGGAGATGGGGCAGCAGGAGGAGGAAGAGGAGGGAGGAAGAGCAGGAGGAGGAAGAGGAGATGGGGGCAGCAGGAGGAGGAAGAGGAGAAGGTGGTGAGAGGCCAGAGGCCACATGGTTGTTTTTTGTTTTATTTTGCATTCTTTTTAATTGCTAACAAGTCTCCCTGCTTTGACAATGATAGTGTGATGATGATGATGATGATATTAATGATGACGATGATGATATAAGCCAGCTTGAGAGGCATGGAGGCACTGTTTCTGAAGCCAAGAGAGTGTCACCTTCCAAAGTGTGTTTTGTGTGCTTTTAATGTTAACAAGTTTCCCTTGCTTTGACAATGGTAGTGTGGTGATGGTGATGATGAGTCAGCTTGAGAAGCATGCAACTACTGTTTCAAA